>NW_022436946.1:12582382-12700371 GCF_009761245.1 Sapajus apella | reverse complement strand
GTTGGTGGGAGTGTAAATTAGTTCAACCATTGTGGAAGACAGTGTGGTGATTCCTCGAGGACCTAGAAATAGAATTGTATTTGACCCAGCAATCCCATGACTGGGTATATATCCAAAGGATTATAAATTGTTCTGTTATAAAGGCACATGAACACATATGTTCATTATGGTACTCTTTACAGTAGCAAAGACCTGGAACCAACCCAAATGCCCATCGATGATAGACTGGACAAGGAAAATGTGGCACATATACACCATGGAATACTAAGCAGCCATAAAAAATGATGAGTTTATGTCCTTTGTAGGGACATGGATGAATCTGGAAACCATCATTCTCATCAGACTGACACAAGAACAAAAATTCGAACACAGCATGGTCTCACTCATGGGCAGGTGTTGAGCAATGAGAACACATGGACACAGGGAGGGGAGCATTACACACTGGGGTCTGTTGGGAGGGGCTAGGGGAGGGACAGCGGGGGATAGGGAGGTTGGAGAGGGATAACATGGGGAGAAATGCCAGATATAGGTGACGGGGGGATGGAGGCAGCAAACCACATTGCCATGTATGTACCTATGCAACAATCCTGCATGCCCTGCACACGTAACCTAAAGTGCAATTTTATATATATATATATATATATATATATATATATATATATATATATACACATATATATTTAAAAATGTAATCCTAATTCTTTAAGATGCATTGTAAGGTTTGTTTATTTGAAGTAAAAAAAAAAAAAAGAAGGTTTTTTTTTTTTCAAAAATCAAGTGAAAATGGTATTTAGAAACTTCTATATATTTTAAATTTTATTCTAAATTGTCTACCATTTTTTAGAATACATTAATTGGTGATTAGTACAACTTTAAAAAGAGGCACTTAAAGATTTCTATTGACTGTAACAAACTGTTCAACGCTATGACAGTTAATTGTGTCTAAGACTAATTGAGCTGTGCAGTCCATGAGGACATAATCGAAGTGCCAATATTGGCCTGGTGGGAGTGTGCCCCAGTTATACATTAGTCTCACCACCACTGATACTCTTATAAATTAAAACAAATAGAGAAACTAACAAAAACAATCAATGAGTCTTCACAACTGAGGTGGAGGAGCAGACATCAGCCAGTGTGAGTCCACTGAAACACCTGACTCACGTTATTATCTTGAGCCTAATCTGGCTGGCTTTTGTCGTCTGTTCTTGACTGCAGGTTTCTTGAGGATGAAGATTGTTTGCTTCGTTCTCACAGAAGCCATAGCAAACGCTCAGTCCATATATTTTTAAAAAATAAATTAAGCCACCTCGTTTTAGCTTGACATCATCCCTCTTGGGCTCTGGCTTGACTTTTCCTCTTTTCACGATCCACAGCATCTATGAAGCCTGGCTATGTTCTCCCAGTAGCATTGATGCTTTCAGAGGGACTTTCCCAGCAAATGGTTTGAAATTCTCTACAGCCCTTTTTCCATTCTACCTTTTTTTTTTGTTTGTTTGAGATGGAGTCTCTGTTGCCCAGGCTGGAGTGCAGTGACATTATCTCAGCTCACTGCAGCCTCCGCCTCCTGGGTTCAAGCAATTCTCCTGCCTCAGCCTCCCTAGTAGCTGGGACTACAGGTGTATGCTGCCACACCTGGCTAATTTTTGTATTTTTAGTAAAGATGGGGTTTCACCATGTTGGCCAGGATGGTCTTGATCTCTTGACCTCATGATTCACCTGCCTTGGCCTCCCAAAGTGCTGGGGTTACATGCATGAGCCACTGAGCTTAGCCCATTCTATTTTTTATGGAGTTGATGGTGTAACAGTGTTTTCCTCTAATTCTGGAATTCAAGACAAGTTCGGGATTCAGGGGATGATGGAGAAGCCCAGACACTTCAAGTGAGCATAAGTTGTATTTATTATCTCAACAATTTCCACTTTAAAATTCAGAACCAGTCAAAGGTTATCTACTGCTTCATTCTTCACAGAAGTAAAATTTCTTTGTTTTTTTTTTTTTTTTTTTTTTTTGAGACAAAGTCTTGCTCTGTCACCCAGATTGGAGTGCGGTGAGTGGTGGGATCATAGCTCACTGCAGCCTTGACTTCCCAGCCTCCAGCAATTCTCCCACCTCAGCCTCCCAAGTAGCTGGGACTGCGGGTGTGTGTCACCATGCCCAGCTAATTTTTGTATTTTTGGTAGACATAGGATTTTACCATGTTGCCCAGGCTCGTCTCAAACTCCTGAGCTCAAGCAGTACACTCTCCTCCCCCTCCCAACCTGCTGGGATGACAGGCATGAGCCACTGCATCTGGCCAAAATGTATTGTTTTTTTCTCTCTTTTTCCCTGCCCAACGAGAGTGCTAAACCACTTCATGGTGTGAGATGACAAGCATTGTGGCATGGTGAATTCGCTCCCACTGGTGATATATAATAAAGTCAATGGAAATTTTCTTTAAAGAAAAGATTAGATTTTGACTGATATGTATATTTTTGGATTTAGATTCAGGTTTCAGCAATCTTGTAGAGACCAGAGTCCTGTTGATCTACAATTCCTTGTGAAATTCCATGAACAAGTTTACAGTATTAAATTTAAAAGATTTTCAGAGCCTGAAAATTCTTAAAGATTCTTTAAGAGTCCACAAAGAATAATGCATTGTTCTCTTATTTAAAATGTAAAATATATTAAAATTAGAATCATTTTATCTTCTCCTGCATACTTGTTTCTTCAGAGGGTAGAAATAAAGGCAGAAAATCTCTGTATATTCAATGCTATTCCTTTGGAAATTTAACTTGGAACCATGCGACAACTCGCAAGTCACTTAATGACTTGCCCAGGTTCGTATAACTTTATGGACTCTCATTTGTTCAACATTGTGCTCTCTTCTTGTCTTTGGAGAAAATCAGAAGTAAAAGGAAGATACGCTCTCAAGAAGTGGCAAGCTTAACCAGAGAAAACCACCTCTCCATGCTGCTGCAGACAGTAAGAGACAAAAGCAATTATCTTTCCAAATTCTGATTGCAACCAGTGTTCATAACCTTCCTCCCCTTTAAGTCTGTTACTAAATCTAAATATAGCAAAACTGGTTTCCTTAATGTTAGTCTTCTCTTAGTTCCTCCTGACCTCAAATGGCAACTTGAATAAGAGAATCCATCTAATTATTATTTGTGAAAATAAATAATGGAGGGAAAAGTAAATCAATGGAAGGGAATGAGGTGGCTGAGGAGCACAGAGTTCGGGCGCTAACAGGAGAGGCCATTTCACAAATAATTATTTGTAACTCCTGTTAAAATTCCATGGTCAAGTTCATAATATTACATTTAAAAAGGAGTTTCAGATTCTAGGAACCTAGAAAGAGTAATGCACAGCTCCATCAATTGTTTGTAAAAGTGAATAATTATTTGTGAAAGTAAATAATGGGAAACTAAGACATCCCCTTTTCCATTAAGAGAAAATTCACAAATATCAGCTATCATTCAATGCTGTTAAAAATATGACCCTATTCCCTAGATCCTGCCATTGAAGGTGACTGTAAGATATCTGTAACGCCCGGCCTCATCTTGCATCACACTGTCGATTACTCAGGGTGCTTCAGTCATGCTGGTCTTCCTTAGGTCACTTTTAACATGCTGCACTTGTTGCTACCCATGGCCTTTGCATCATCTGCTCTTCCCTCTGCTTGGGACACTATTCCCCAAGATTGTCACATGGTTGCTTCTTCCTCAGCACTCTGATATCTTTCAGGGTGGTCTTTCCTAACAACCTACATGAAGTATCTTGTCCCCTTCCACCCCTTCCCAGCAATCTCATTAGCTTTCTACACTCTCTTCCCAGCCTTTGCTTTTCTGAAATTACTTCATATGTTTGTATTAGGTATAAGCTGCATTGTCTGGGTCCTGTCTTTATAATATGTTATCTGGGGTCAGAGCCTTGGTCAGCTTTGTCCACTTCTCTATCCCCATCCCCAGTGCTTGGTAAAACCACCCAGCAGGGAGCAGGCTCTGGATCCATACATGTGAATAAACTAACAAAAGAATGAATGAAGAAAATCTTGGGCAGGTTGCTTAAGCTTCTTCAGTTTCCTCATCGGTAAAACAAGGGCAAATAGCACTGACTTCATGGTGACATTGTACAAATGAGAGAAGAAAATGGCTATAAAATCCAGAACAGTGTCTAGCACATAATAGCTGTTCAATAAATGTTTGTTTCTTTCCATTTTCTCTCTTGATTTTTCCCACTGTGGACCTCATAGTTTAGCATGGAATAGAAGTATTCCTCCCTCCCCACAGCCCAAAGTTGCTCTTGTAGTATATATAAGCCTCATTCCACAAGTTTCAATATGCAAGTATATAAATGTAGTTTTTACAATTCTATTTAATTTTTACTGTGAGCCTAGATTTCTGCTAGGTAACAGATGTATCTCAGTCAACTGAGGTTTTAAACTCTCCTTTTCCCCTGGGCTGCTCGTAAATTCCGAAGGACTTACAGAGCGTGAAAACAGGCAGAGGGCAGTCAGTCACTGGTGTTGCCGATGTATGCTCTGACACTGAAATCAAATCATGTAAAGACTGCTGTAACTGGCCAGGCACGGTGGCTCACATCTGTAATCCCAGCACCTTGGGAGGCTGAGGCAGTTGGATCACGAGGTCAGGAGATGGAGACAATCCTGGCTAACACGGTGAAACTCCGTCTCTACTAAAAAATACAAAAAATTAGCAGGGCATGTTGGCGCACACCTGCAATCCCAGCTACTTGGGAGGCTGAGGTAGGAGAATCGCTTGAACCCGGAAGGTGGGGCTTGCAGTGAGGCCAGATCACACCACTGTACTCCATCCTGGGTCACAGAGCAAGACTCCATCTTAAAAAAAAAAAAAAAAAAAAGATTGCTATAATTTTTAAATACCAAATTGCTGACGTCTATTATGCTCATCCCTCTTCAAAGGGGTAAGTCAGGAATTATCCTCCACACAAGTTCTCTGAAGGTCAAGGTGATAAGAAAATGGAGGGAACCTCTAAACCCCCAGGGCCTGGCTCCCCTCAAGAGTTAAACTCAGAAAAATCCTTCTGAGAGCCCACAGCAGAAGGTCAAAAACTGTTCCACTCAGCTGAGACTCGTAGGTCAAAGAAATGGGCTGGTTATACATAAAGTAAGAAACATGAGCATATGATGGCTTTGCCTGAGGGTCGCTGGATCCGCATTTTCCAGATCATATGACCCTGCCCCTTTCTAAAAGAAGGGATACCACCTCCCTGGACTTACTTGGAGCACTAGAGTGACCCAGGTTTGTGCCCTGGTAAGTACTACAAATGGAATCCTGGTGCCAAGAGTACATAGGTGAGCATTTGTCTTCTAATTTGTCCCAGCAGATGAACCTAAGATGAGAAATATAAAAAATGGAAGACAAAATACATTGGTTTACAGTCAATTCAGATGCAATCTGTTAGTATAAATAATGGCTACGATGTGGTGAAAAAGCCATCTGTCACTTTAAGGCAAACATACAGTTACTTTTAAGAAAAGAAGCTCAAGAAAAGTAAATTAATCCCAAGGCTCTTGAGCTGGGAATGCATTTGAAGAAAAGTGGATGAGTTTTTCTCACCCAGGGAATAAATCATGTTGTCATGATTCCAGGTTTCTGCTTTGTTTTGTTTTTTATATCATGCAGGATCGTTCTGTTTAGGGCTTGCACCCTGGTGGTTTTTCTGGTTCCACCAGGATATTTGAGCAAGTATCATTTTTAGTGAGGCAGCATATGGCCAGGCACTTAGTTTGCTGTTGTGCACCTATGCATACGTGTGTTTGCTATACGTAATACGCATGCGCGCATGCACATGCTCATCTCTTCAGTTCTAAATCCAAACCCTCTTTGTAAATTAAGTGAGCCTAGAGAGCTGGAGACACAACAGCAGCAAAAGGCTGCGGCTGGCAGCCACTGCTTAAAGCTGCGTATGACACGAAACTGGATTATAATGTCATTCACTAAATGACAGATCATTTAGTGTCTTGGAAGAGCCTGTTTTCACACTGCTGAAGCTCTCACAGGGGAATTCCGTGTGGGCTCCTTATTGTCAGAGCTATTTTTCACCCAATTTGTTTCCAAATGATGTCTAACCTGAGGTCTCCCCACTGAGAGAGGTTTAAGCCATGATTAATGAGGAGTGCTTGGCCAGGCCCACCTGGGAAATGGCCCATCTGCAAACTCAGGTAAGACGCAGAGGCCTACAAGGCATCAGCTTGTGAACGGCAGGCAGCTTCCTGCAGCTCCAAGCTCCCTCACTGCAAAGCCAAGGTGTTCAGAATTAGCAGGATAATGTTTCAGGAGGAGCTGGAGACAAGTGTCACTCCTGCTGTTTTTTCCCTGAGATGTTCATGGGGGAAGTGTTCTCCATCTTGGTATTAAAAGATACATTTTCTGTTCCTCAAGCTTATTTATTGTCTTCAAAGCTTTTGCACATATGTAAAAACAAGCAAACGGACATGTACATGTACACAGAGACATGGCTTTGTCTCAAAGGACGAGATCACAGAGCAAGCAGGAATTAGATTTATAACACTGTGGTCTGTTTTGATTCTGTAAATGAAGCTATGTGATCATTTTTTATTTCTAGTGCCTGAAGTAAACTGCTGTTATATTCAAATGTACCTGGTATGTCTACGCATAAAATGTATGTTAAAATAAATCCTTTTTTCTGTAAATTAAATATTGGAATACATTTTTTTAAATACCAGGTTAGTGAGTAGTATGGATCTTCTAATAATTTGAATAATTTGGAATCTTTGGAAAGCGATAGCCTTTCACTAAAGGAATAAAATATTTAAAATATGCAGAACAGAAAGCCACATTTGTTCTAAGATAAAATTATGTAAGTGCAAATTGGATAAGAAATTCCACGTTCTTTTAAAATACCTAGCTGGAAAAAAAATGAGGAAGTACGTCATTCTTCGTAGCAAAGTCAATTTCTTCCCTTATTCAAGATGCACGTTCGAGACTTTTTCTCTAGGCTGTCATTATCGATGACATCCCACAATTCCATCTGTTAGGACTAAAACCTAACAGATCCAACTGTCTCCAAATAAAGCAGATTGTTTGCTGGGAACATTTATGACCCATAAGAGTGAGAGTTTATCCTAGTGAAACATTTCTCCTTGTAAACAATCAACATTCCCTGAATCTCACCAGCTGACTTTGAACCCATCTATTTCTCACTTGGCATTTGGCTTCATCCAAAGCTTCTTTGATGGCATTTTGTCCCCAGCTGTTGTGCAAAAGATGCTTTCCATTGAGTTGCTTCTGTACCCAGACACCAAAACAATCCCACACTTTCTTTAACTACTTCTGTTGCCAGCAACATGTTTACCATGATTTAGATGTCTATTATACGCATGAATGACTTGTCTACTTAATTTCATCAAAAAAATGAACCCTCATAAGTGGCACAGATGCTGGTATGATGGTAATCAAATTAGTTTTTGGACAGGTTTATGGCCACTTGCTGTCAGTTAAGCTCTCTTTGGCTATCTTCACTCCTAATACAGTTTTGATGGTGATTAATGGCTCCATTAATACACAGTTTGTGTTATGATAGACCTAATATTATAGTCTTGTTTGCTGACCACAGATGACAATACACTTGGTAAGATTCAGGTCCTCAAAGTATCAGCTGTATATCGAGTATTAGCTTTTTACTTCCCTGGGCCTAGTGTATGTATATTTAGACCCAACCAAGATGAGCACTCTGTTTGTGCCAAAAATTTAAGTTAAAGATCCTTTCATGATCTTTCTCTTTGTTATGGGAAGGTCGGCTCCTTAAATTATTCTTGCGAACCTTATGTTGCATCCATAGTCTTTTCAGCCCTAGTCTTATTTGCTTCCACCTCTAAATTCTTGAAGTCTTTGCTGTATACAAAGTTTTATCTGTTTTTCCTTAAATTTTTCATTGATTTGACTGCTTGAGTAATTTTCAAAATAAAACTCTAATTGTATCTTCTTATATCTTTGTCTTTATTTTTTTTTCTTCCAGACAGTGCACATGATTCAATTCATGGCCGATCTATCCTATTTCTTAGATTTTTCTGAGAGTAAATTGTTAATTGAAATCTCTTGTGAGTAACACACATTTATTTGCATTCATTCAACAGGGCTGCTAAAAGGATGAGAAAAAATGGGAGCCTTGTAGGCTAAACTATGGTAAACACAATTGGTTTGTTTACACAGCTTTTTTTATGTTTAAACAAACATGTTTTTTTAATAATGAAATTGAGTTTCCTCCTGCCCATATTTGATTTTTATGTTCATCTGTGCACTTGCCTAAACTCCACCCACTTGCTGCTATGCAAATACAGATTATGCAAATTTTTGTTTTGAATTGGGTGAGCTGAGCAGATGCCCATTTCAGCATAAACAGTTCAGAAAAAAAGGCTTGAATAGACAAGCACCATTGTAAAAATACCTAAATAGACATGAAGATGAATGTGTCTTTTCACACAAAAATGTTAAAGGCATCTCTTTCACTCTTATGAGAAAAATCTACGTTCATTTTCTAATAAGGCTAAATGCTGAAATTCAGTTCCTCATTTAATAGCAAGACTCCAGACTGGACCCAGTCTACTATGGTGGATCTTTGAACGTATTAATTTATTGTAATCCTCCCTTCACTTAAGTCAATATGATCCCAGCTGTGTAGTAAATTATCTTTATCTAAGGCTAGTATCTCTGCCGGCTGGTTTTCTTGTTTTTTTTTTTTTGTTTGTTTTCTGTTTTTTAGTTGTTACCACATAAATTCACTAATACATAAATGGTTTCATCTGTGTGTGTTGTTAATACAACTCCATAAAAAGGGAAGCTTTACAAAGAGCTCAGCGAAACATAGGGCACGCATAGGAGATACCTAAATGAAAAGGAGTTTAAAATCTGATTCTTACATACAGTTACCATTTTCCTCCAAATTTTTAAGGAAGACATCTGACTAGGTTGTGTCTTTGCCATCTGCTGAGCCATGTCTCTGAGAAGCAGTGCTGATGCAATATGGCCAGTGTTGCAGCCTCAAGAGCTGGTTAGAGGATTATGAGTGATTAACAGTCAGGCAGAATGCATCAGAAAGAAACATCTCAGCACTCTGGCAAACTTTATTTACTACGTACTATGAATCATGACGTTTTTCTCATTTATTAAAGTCACTAGCAAATTGTTGAAAAATTCTGGAAGATTGGTGACTTTGGCACCTCCCTGATTTGGATAGCACATTTGGGTGGCTTTAAGACAATAGACCTGTATCTCTTGTATAGCCACATACAGTAGTGAACCACAGTAGATGCTCAATGAGTGTTTGGGGGTAATTCTCCAAAGGATATTTGAATATCAGAAAACACATTTGATGCACAAGGTAAAGTCTCCAGTGGGACATCCAGGGTCCACGTCACTAACAGGAGTGACTGTTGGCATGCCAAAGTAAAAATACCTAAATGGACATAAAGATGAATGTTTCTTTTCACGCAAACAAAAATGTTAAAGATGTCTCTTTCACTCTTATGAGAAAAATCTAAGGTCATTTTCTAATAAAGCTAAATGTTGATATCAGGCTGTTGACATCATAGAATGGAGTGTGGCATTGTCCTTGCTCCTGGTCAGGCAAGAGCCTCTAAGACTTTCATGACTGCCTCAGGTGGTCGATCTGGTTTGGGTACATCTTCTAGTGCCCTATTGGTCTGAAGCCAAAAGTTCTTCTTCAGGCCGACCTGGCCCTGGTTTAAGAGCTTGATCGTTTATCAAGTGAAACCTATTCTGGTTTCCTGAGGATCTTTACAAACACATCTTCAGTCTCCTGTTCATTCAGTCATTTAGTCATCTGTTTAATGCCCAAGCATTAGGCACTGTGCTATGGACTGGGGATTTAAAAAGGAGCAGGGCACAGTTTCTGTCTTACCAGGATTCCAAGCTGGGAGGAAACTCAGCAAGCAAGCAAATATTGTAATGGGGTCAATGTTGTATCAGAGTTGTGTGTCCGGTACTAGAAGAAGGGAAATAGAAACTAATTCAACTCTCTTTGGGAGTCAGGGTACTTTTCCTGGAGGAGGTACCTTTGGGTGGAGAGAAAGTAGGAGTTCTCCAAGAAAGAAAGGCAATAAATGATTTCCATTCCTCATCACTCCTTTTTCCTAAACAATCTTGAAGATCTCAAATCATTCAGTCAAACAGTTGGAGATTCTGGGGAAGTGAGGGACTTGATTCAATATTAACATGTGTTCTTTACATTATAGGATATGGTAAAAAAAAAAACCTGCTTTTTGTAGACTGTCCTTGCCTGCATCTACCTCTCTGGTGTGCCTGTGGGGTATAAGCTGATAATGCTTAATAAGCTGATAGCAATGCTGCAAAGTGGACCAGGGAAGTGCCTGTCTCACAGGCTTGCTGCCATACCATGAACCAAATAACAACTCAAGGGTGGGAATGATGGCTCAGTGTCTCACTTACCCTACAAATCCCTTTAATGTGCCTTAACAGGAACTTGCTGATTTGACTTAGAGATCCGGATGCTTCATGATTAGAATAAGCCTGTTAAAAGAACTGAACAATAGTTTACCAAATGGTATCTTAGTGGCCTGAAATTGATCATGCATTTTCCAATGTTGTTTCTTCTAAATTGTACAGAAGGCAGAAGTAAAGTAAATCCAGAGAGAATAAATTGAAAACTGAAGTGAAAAATTTCTTTTCATTTAAAGTACTGTGGTTACAAGTAAGAGATCTAATAAACTAGGGAAAAACTCACACTACAAGAGTTAGTAGTTTGTGAATCAGATCAGTGGGTTATGAATAAATGGCTGCTTCTTTTTTAAATAAAGGAATATATGCCATAATGTATAGTATGTGATTAACTCAGTATGTTTCATCAGAAGATATAATCATCAGGGTTAAAATGATATGCCATATTTTCTCCAGTTGAATTCTTCTTCTTCTTCTTCTTTTTTTTTTTTTTTTTTGAGACAGAATTTTGCTCTTGTCGCCCAGGCTGGAGTGTAATGGCTCAATCCCTACTCACTACAACGTCCGCCTCCTGGGTTCAAACCATTCTTCTGCCTCAGCCTCCCGAGTAGCTGGGATTATAGGCACCCACCACCATGCCTGGCTATTTTTTTTGGATATGTGTCTTTTTAGTAGAGACAGGGTTGCGTCAGGTTGGCCAGGCTGGTCTCGAACTCCTGACCTCAGGTGACCCGCCTACCTCAACTTCCTGAATTCTTTTTCTTAAAATCTGTAGTGCAGTGAAAAATCTGTCAAGATGTCATAAAAATGAACTTTAGAACAATTATTCTAAGGGAAGTTGGGCAAGAGTCAGTACCAAGCAAGAATGAGAAAACCTTGCTATCTTCTGATACATTCACTGATTCCAAACACTCTGATACGATAGCTACACCATGAAGTATTAAGGAACTGCCACTGTTGTAATCTGATGTCTCACTTAAGCTAAGGCAATGGTAAATAATGGATTAAATAATGGACTCTAATGCACTGTGCCTTTAATGATCTAATCCAATATTTACCATTGCCTTAGCTTAAGTGAGACATCAGAATTATCTCTAACGGTGGCAGTTCCTCAACACTTTATAGTGTAGCTACCTCAGTGAAGTTTTTGGAATCAGTGAATAGTTGTGTCTGCAGGTGCTTCGCAAATGTGATAAAGCTGATCTAATAATGACCTGAAATATAAACCAACTCAGCAAGACTTCCAATAATCAGCAACCATCTTAAAGATGGGTGTCTAGCCTACAGGAAGATAAAGGTGACAAAGGGGTTCCCTGGCCTCAAAGAGAAGCAAATAGCATCTTGTAATCTCTCAAGCACACATGAGAGGCTTTGTGATGACAGATCAAATATGACACCATCATGGCCTAAGATTAGAAGACAAAGAAGAGGAAATTTCCCTTAGCAAGGAGGAAGTAGAGAATTCATGAGAAGCTAAAGCCTCTAAGAGGTGATGTTTCCTTTAGTTCTTCATACTTGTGGTGGTCCACCCACATCTGTGACCACCCAGTAAGTAAATATAAGTGAAGGCAACTGGCGTAAGATAAACTTTTTCAAAACTTGTAGGTTTGAGGGTACATGTGAAGGTTTGTTAAACAGATATACTCACATAATGAGAGTTTGTTGCACAGATTATTTCATCATCCAGATATTAAGTCTGGTACCCAATAGTTATATTTTTTTGCTCCTCTCCCTCCTTCCTTCTCCTACCCTCCATTCCTCAAGTAGATCATAGTGTCTGTTACTCCCTTCTTTTGTTCATGAGTTCTCATCATTTAGCTCCCACCTATAAGTGAGAACATGCTGTATTTGGTTTTCTGTTCCTGCATTCGTTTGCTAAGAATAATGGCCTCCAGCTCCATCCATGTTTCTGCAGAAGACATGATCTCATTCTTTTTTACAACTGCATAGTATTCCATAGTGTACATGTACCACATTTTCTTTATCCAATCCATCATTCATGGGCATTCAGGTTGATTCCATCTCTTTGCTACTGTGAATAGTGCTGCAATGAACATTCGCATTTATTGTAGAATAATTTATATTCCTCTGGGTATATATCCAATAATGGGATTGCTAAATCAAATGGTTGTTCTGCTTTTAGCTCTTTGAGGAATTGCCATACTGCTTTCCACAATGGTTGAACTAATTTGCACTCCTGCCAACACTGTATAAGTGTTCCCTTTACTCTTCAACCTCAGCAATATGTGTTATTTTTTTGACTTTTTAGTAATAGCCAGTGTGACTGGTGTGAGATTGTAGTTTTGATTTGCATTTCTCATTCTGGTTTTGATTTGCATTTCTCTAATGATTAGTAATATTGAGCTTTTTTTATATATGATTTTTAGCCACATGTATGTCTTCTTTTGAGAAGTGTCTGTTCATGTCCTTTGCCCATTTTTTAATGGGGTTGTTTTTCTCTTGTAAATTTGCTTAAGATCCTTATAGATGTTGGGTATTCGACCTTTGTCAGATGCATATTAGGCAAATATTTTCTCCCAGTCTGTAGGTTATCTGTTCACTCTGTTGATAGTTTCTTTTTTCAAGCAGAAGCTCTTAAGTTTAATTAGATTCCATTTGTCAATTTTTTGCTCTTGTTGCAATTGCTTTTGGTATCTTTGTCATGAAATCTTTGCCCATTCCTACATCCAGGGTGGTATTGCCTAGGTTGTCTTCCAGGATTTTTATAGTTTGGGGTTTTACATTTCAGTCTTTTATCCATCTTGAGCTGATTTTTGTATATGGTATAAAGAAGGGACCCAACTTCAATCTTCTGCATATGGCTAGCCAGTTATCTCAGCACCATCTATTGAATAGGTCTTTTCCTCATTGCTTGTTTTTGTCAGATCTGTCAAAAAGCAGATGGTTGTAGGTGTGTGTCCTTATTGCTGGGTTCTCTATTCTGTTCCATTGGTCTATGTGCCTGTTTTTGTACCATGCCCTATTGGTTACTATGGCCCTGTAGTATAGTTTGAAGTCAGGTAATGTGATGCCTCCAGCTTTGTTCTTTTTGCTTAGGATTGCCTTGGATGTTGGGCTCATTTTTGGTTTCATATGAATTTTAAAATAGCCCTTTCTAGTTCTGCGAAGAATGTTCTTGGTAGTTTGATAGGAATAGCATTGAGCGTGTAGATTGCTTTGGGCAGTATGACCATTTTAATGATATTGATTCTTTCTATCCATGAGCATGGGATATTTTTCCATTTGTTTGTGTCTTCTCTGATTTCTCTGAGCAGTGTTTTATTATTCACATTGTAGAGATCTTTCACCTCCCTGATTAGCTGTATTCCTAGGTATTTTATTCTTTTTGTGGCAATTATAAAAGGGATTGCCTTCCTGGTTCGGTTCTTGGCTTGGCTGTTGTTGTTGTACAGTAATTCTAGGAATTTTTGCACATTGATTTTGCATCCTGAAACTTTGCTGAAGTTGTTTATCAGCTGAAGAAGCTTTTGAGTTGAGGCTATGGGGTTTTCTAGGTATAGAAGCATGTTGTCTGCAAACAGGGATAGTTTAACTTCCTCTCTTCCTATTCAGATGTCCTTTATTTCTTTCTCTTGCCTGGAGTGAGATAAATGTTTAACTCATTATAACTTCTATTAATATTCCTTCCTTGATGACAGAATTGTTCTGTCATGCTTACCACCATTCTATTTTAAAGACATCAGGATCATTATCTTTCCCAGAAGAATAATAGAGGACTGAATATGGCTACCTCAAAATAATCATACTCCTGTATCAAGGGCAGCAGCTCAACCCATCCAAGAGTCTGCTCCCAAATCCCAAGACAAGGAACATAATACAGGCCCAAGCTTTATTATCCACAGATAAATAGGGCATTGCAGAGAAATAACTCTAGTATCTTGACAATTGGAAAGGATCTAGAATAAAAGCTGGCAAGAGTTGTTCAATTAAAAAATGCACTGAGTCTAATTCACGTAGCTCTTAAGGCCAGATAGCAACCAAAACTAGGTTGTTTCTGCCAATTAGTATCCCCTGTAGGTTGGTAGCAGTGGGTCTGCTTTGGAGTTGGCAAGTCCTATGGCTTAATCCTTAGTTCTCTGCCCTTCACTCTACATCTTGCCTATCATCTTCCAGACAGCTCTCTTCTTTCACCAGCAAAGTCCTCTATATTCCTCTACCTACCAAATCCCTTCCACCACTCAGGACCCAACTGAAATCTCATCTATTCTGTGAAGACTTCCTTGGCCTCTCTCACTAGAGCTCTCCCCTTTCAGAGCTCATGTGACATGTTGTTTCTGTGCTTCCATTTGATGCTTATCATACATCCTTTGACCATTTTTATGATTTATGGTTTCTGTAGTGCTGTATGTTTTGTGCTAATTCTTCCCAACAATATGGTGAATTTTTGGAGGTCGAGACTACATCTACTATATCTTTTTTCCACGAGCAATGATTATCCCTTGCCACAGAACTTCCACCCTAGGCGAAGTTCAAACTACATGTTGATTGGCATTTTCTATGGCCACATATGTATAGTTCAACCTCCAAAAACATTTAATAACATTAGTATGTTGGTTTCTGGCAGATTTTAAGGAAATTTGGCAGCCCAAAAAGATTGACACAGAGCCTAAGCCTCTTCCTCCGATAATATGCCAATTGTGTCAGAATTGATATTCTATTTAATTCATTCTCTGTCACCAAAAATTACTTCTGGGCTATGGATTGTATTCAGTTTTATTAAATCTGTTTTACAAAGCCTGGCTCTAGAATGCAACAAGGGAGCTGGACTCTGGTATTGAACTCCCCCAGGAAAGTATTCTAAGGTGACATTCTACGAATGAAACAGACTTATTCCTGGACCCTCTAAAGATCCAGTCAATAATTCATGTTGGAGATTATAGAGAAGTTTCAAATCTGGAATGTTATGAGCTAGTGATTCACCTAAATAAATTAGTCTGCAATTAGGGAAACCTTTATTCAATAAAAGTCTCACCTTTGGAATACGGAACTAAACCTGTAACTTTGGCAGTACTTTGCCAGATGATGCCAATATCAACCAAGAAGTAAGACACAGAATTCAGAGTAAGGTCATTCGGTTTGATCAAGTGCCAAAGCAACTGTTAGGGCTCAGAAAGCAATAACCCAAAGTGTGTTACTTTACATGTTGGGTGTTTTGATACAAGAAGCAGCCTTACAAACAAGGTCTCTCTCTGACCTTCTGCCTACCCCTGTCTCCTAGCCCTCTGTCTCTTCCAAAGCACAGGGAGAGTCTTTTCTCTGAAGTTTCTTTAGCTATCTAAAGATTGGATCCACCAAAGAGGACCACAATAGACTTCAGTCTTCTAACTGAAATTTCATTAACCAAGGAAGATTACATTTATATCACAGAGGAAAAGACTAAAAAATCAAATGCCATACCTAGAGCCCAGATAAACATTACCCCAGGCCATTGTCTGTTCTGTGGGCCCATTCATCTCTCCTAAAATCATTTACTACTCCTCTAAAATTGCCTACACCTCCATTTCCCTCTCTCCTATGATGAAGGGTATATAAACTTCTAGACTTCACTGGGTTATTGGGCACTCACTTTCTTGTAAGGCCCCCATGCATGTAAATAAATTTATATACTTTTTCTCTTGTTAATCAACCTATTGTCAGTATATTTCTCAGACTCAAATATCAGACATCAAGAGGTGAAAGAGGGGGATCTTTCACTCCTACACAAAAATAGAACAGCAAGCAATAGACTGAACAAAAAACATATCAAACAATGCCAGTGGCCTCCTTCTTTTGTGGAGACCATGTCTTAGATCTACCAAAATGTCATGCATGACTGAAGCTTTCAATGTGAAGGGCAAATAATATAGTAAATCTACACTATAGATTAATATAGTTAATCTATAGTGTTGTTAATATAGCCAACACCCAAGTGATGGCTGCTAACCTGAATGTGTCTAGGTAATGGCAGGAAACCCGAGGAAGTATTTTCTGGAGCCCTTAAGTGAGGAGAGAGCAGATGGGGGGACATTTTAGAAAACATTAGTCCAGCAATCTTACTACAAATGACAAACTTGGTAAGATTTTGACAGCAGCAAAAGATCTAAGATCTCTTCTTGGGCAAGCAACCATCAGTCAGTTTTTGGCATTAAGACCTGTGGCTCTAAGGTCGAATAGTAGAGTCAAGTGGATTTGGAAAGATCAGATTCAAAAATGAAACGGGATTGGGAAAAGCAAGCAGGTGCTAATGAGTGGGAGCAGTGGGCTTTAGCAGCTCCCTGAGGCTCTAGAATGTAGACCCAACCACTTTTTATGGGGACCCAGTTATGTATTCATGGATGAAAAGGAAATTATTAAAGGTACTTAGTCAATGTGGACACATATATTGACTTTGTCATCTTACATATTTCCAATTCTCTGTTCATATCCCCTCTTTTTCTTCTTTGCAATACTCAGATTTAGAGACTCATTTGAATTCTAATTCTTTCTCTCATCTCCTTAGGGGTGGATATTCCTTTATTTTCTTCTCGATGTTGCCAAGCAAAGTCACTCATAATTTAATCTTTGGGAAAAAAATACATTTTCCTTCAAATTTATCAAATTTTATTTATTTTCTTAACATGTGATTATTTTTTCATTCATCTACTCTTTCCAAAGCACTTATTAAATATCTTGTAGTTCTTATATTTGCATTTTGGCAATATCTGAAATGGGCCTTTAATCAATAATACTTTAAGGAGTCTATGTGCATAGTATTTTATAGAACGTTTTATAGAACGTCAGTCTTAGTCCTAAAATTTCTTCTTCCTGCATTAAAATGATGCTATATGCCACATGATAAATTATCTATTAACTTAGTTCTCTTACAGTTTTCTTTCCTATTGCTAAATTTGGTTCTTAATCATACAATTAAAACATGCAGCTCCATTGTCATTACTTAGAAATCCCTCTTTAAAAACTCAAAAAACTCTGATTCTTTCTGAAAATGAATTATCTAAGTTTTCATTATTTAATTCACTATTCATTCCAACTTTTAAAAATCATCTTTTACCTTTAAATTCCTCTTTTTTTCTTCAAGTTAGCAATAACATGTAATTCTGTAATCTGTCCATGATGATTTGCTTCAAAAGTATTATCAATAATGTTATTTTAATATATATAACAGTGTTACACTTAAAACAAGTAACTCATTTAGAAAGCACTCCTATGGTAAATTTACTTTTAATTAAAATATTAAGCATTTCACTTACATTATACTTACTGAGCTTTGGATTAAGAACGTTCCAATTTTTATCTATATTCACTAGTCAGAAAAAGCAGGTGTTTTTGGAAATGCTGCTTTACTTAAAACATCTTTTTTCAAGCTCCTTAGGCTTCATTGCTTTACGGTTATTTGCCTTAAGAGGCCTAAAGTATGACAGCCTTTTCTGAATTATTTTCAAAGATATTCCTGAGAATTCCGTTGTCTTCAAAAAGCCCGTAGAAGTGTCTGCTGGTCTTTTACATTCATTTTTGTTTTCTATGAAGGAGAATCATCATCTGAGTAATATTTGGGAACTGGAATTCTCACCAGGGTTATAAAAAGTCAGTATGCATTGTTTTGAAAGCCTATGAGCACATGGATGTTCTGGCAAAGCTGATCTCTTAGCAGTATAAATGATTCTCATATCTGGGTCTTAGTTCAGGAGTGGAGTTGCTGAAGGCGAATTTAGAAAAAGGTGGCCGACTCCCATGCTCAGATCTCACTCCCCCTGGACTAATGCCCTAAAGCCAGATTTCCATGCTGGCTCCAAAAAGGAGGCAAGGAAACAACCAGAGGACCAAGGCAGGAGAGGAAAAGTCTTCAAGATATTCTGGTGCCTGTTGGGGTGATCTACAAAGGACTTTTTCATTCATCTTTAGCAAAGTTTAATGTGTCCTGTAATCTCCATATTTGGCATGCATGTTTTAAGTTTTGCCTTTTATAAAAGCATTCCCTTCTAACATATTTGTTTACCTTCCCAATGTCTATTAACATACTTGAGTAATGATGACCCTAAATGAAAACAAACACACAAACACACTTTTCTGCATCCTCTACCTCTTTTGTTTTTTTTTTTTTTAAACAGGTCTCAAAAAGTAAAGAAAGCCATCCTCCAGATGACTAAAACAGATTTCATGTTTGTTGTTACCCTTTATTATTTTTCTTCTAAACATGTAATTCAACATTATGTAGTCACGAACAGCAGATTTCATTATGTGCTCATACTGGCAAACGTAAAAGGTGAGAGAAATTCATGTGTTTAGACCTGGTCTTTACTGAGTTGTCTCTTTGTCCTAGGGATGACGATTGCTAAGAAATCGGATTCTAAAATGTATTTTGACATGCTGTCAATGTTCAGATCTGTTTATAACCATATGAAACAATTAAAATATTTATTATGAAACTCCGAGAAAACCTCTCTCAAATTTCATCTGACAACAAAAGCTTTAACTTTTGGCACCCCAAAGGTTAGTTTCTGCTTCTTCCATTGTTGGCCCTAGTGATTTCTTCTCTAATATGTATACTGACTTTGCAGCCTGGCAACAGCTCCAGGGACTGAGTGGGGCTAGAAAACTATAGCCCCTTGTTAGCTGCAGTCCAAACTTCAAAGGCTTTGAGAACACTAAGCAGACAGGTTTCAGCAGCCGATAAAGCAGCCATGCAAACAAAAGGCAGCTCCCCTCTCACCGAGGTGTCTCCTGATCCAGGGTGATTTTCAGCCCACTTTTTTCTTTTATTTGTGATGAAACTTCTGGCAATGAGAGACTCATTCTGCCCACGGTTGTGTGCCCCCTCGATTCGGCATCAGAGGGAGAGATGGGCATTTATGGCACCATAAATCAAGGGATAAACCATACATGAGCAGCTGGCACATGTGCTAATAACTATAATTATTAATCATGTCAATTTCACACCCTTCAAATTTATGCTATGTGCTTTCTGTAGGAAAGCCATCCCTGGCGCCTTGAGCTGTTTATGGTATGAAAATATGATGTGCTGATGGTCTTTGATAATTGTCTTATGACAGTATTGATCGGCCTACAATTGGGTTTGTGGGGCATCGAAGCCCTGCAAAGTGGTTGTCCTTGTCTCCTGGTATATATCATTGTCACACATCCCCCATTGTTAGTGAGTGGCGTGAATTACTTTCAGCATTTGGCCAAGTCTCTAGCTGCTAGGTCACCATTATTCTATCCTTATGTCACTGCGAGGACATTTACTTTGATGTTTCCTTTGTACCTCTTCAAAGGCAAAAAATCCTTTAACTTCAGGACGGTAGCCTGCAGCACAGTTTCAAAAAGAAAAGACACTACAGGTTTGGGGTGAGCAGAGGCCGAAAAATATGGAAAAATGTGCTCCCCCAAAGAAGGGCCATTTTTTACTTGCCCTTGTCAAAGCTTGTCTATATCCGAGGAGGGGTGGCAAACGGGGAACTGGAGACGCCAACCAGTTGCCAAGTCTTGTGTTCATTCAGTAGCCCTTTCCAGGACACCCCAAAGTTGCTGCCACCCACCAAATTATGCAAATGATTCTGCTTGTGGCACAGATGGTCAAGCTAAGAAATCAGACTGGCCCGGAGCAAGCAGTTACCAGTGGCCAAAGTGGCCCTTTTAACTCCAAGCAATTCATTCGTTTGAAACCTTAGTGTCTCTTAAAGACAAACCCCTTCAAGACCAAGAGCAGAGCAGCACCTTGCTGGTTAATCTGCATGTTCATTTGCCCTTGCAGCCAATCGTCTGGGAGAGGCCAGGAGAGAGCAGAGTGCATGGGACTCTGCCCACTTGTTGGGAACACGGCAAGGCCCTCACTGGGCAGTGTCAAAATCGCTCCTGTTGTCTCTACAGCTGCTCCGTTCCAATGACCCCTGGAAGGTTCTGGGGATTGTTAGAAGAGATTTCTATTAATCAACTACAAACCGACTGTTACAATTTCACACTTTTTTTTCCCATCATTTCACACATTTAATGAATTTGGGTGTCTTTTACATTCAAAACATTTACAATCAGGCCAAAAAGAAAAAAAGAAAAAAAAGAAACTCACTAAAAAAAAAAAAAAAAAAAAACCCTTTTCAACACAATAGGCAGCAGCAAGACAGCAAACACCACTTCAAGACAGTTCCTGAAACTGGCCCTTTAGCTGAGAGTGGCCATCCTTGTGGGGGGTGGGGGGGCGGCTTTCTAACACTGTTACCAGGCAGCGGCCCTGGCAGCATTTTACTAAATCCTCAACAAGAAAACACGCCGTTTGTCTGACGTTTCAGTTCGTTTGTTGTTACCAGAGTTATATCAGGGAGTTCTTTTCTATGCCAGACTGGAGTTCAGATTTAAATCTTGCCCAACTCAAAAGCAAACGCAGGGGAAACACGAACCTTGCCCATGTGAGAGCAGCCTGAGAGAGCCAGCATTTGTCCAGGACAGGGCTTCAGGTTGGCTTAGGAGCGTGAGGATCAGCCGAATTCCTCACACTCCTCATGCAGACTTCCCCTGGCTATCAGCGGACAGGAGATCTCCCATCCAAGGTTCACAAATCCTTCCCCAACAAGAAACGTCACTTACAGCGTGTTTGCTTCCTCATCTCTAAGTTCAAAGTGACCCGTTCCTCTATAGCAAATCAAGCTTTTTGCCTACTTTGGTGCCGAGAAAGCCCAAACTACCAACCAAAGTTTTGGTTTTCTCTGGGGGCTGTCGGGCGGGGATTGTTCTCTAGCAACCCCTGCTGGTTGCCAATAAATGCCAGAAACAGACCCAGAAGGGTTAGTTGATCCCCACGTTGGAGGGAAGTAAAAGATGTCAGGTGGTGGCTCACGCCTGTAATCCAAGCACTTTGGAGGCCAAGGCGGGCGGCTCACCTGAGGTCGGGAGTTCAAGACCAGCCTGACTAACATGGTGAAATTCCGTCTTAAAAAAAAAAAAAAAGATGTCAGGTTGAGGGAGAGCAGGCAGCACCTGAACAGGTCGGTGATTTAGTGTGGGCTTATCCTAAATTAGCAAGAAAAGCAGGGTCGGATTTGATTCATATCAACATTTGGAGTGATGAAAACAATAATCTGTCAATCTGTGGAAATCTATACTGTTTTCCATAGAAGTCATTATTGATGACGGACTACTGAATATTTAAAGTTTGCTGATTTTCTCTTCCCTCATTTGTATATTCTTTCTGTTTTGAAAATTTGGCTTCTCTTCAGGGCCGTATTATTACTTTGGTGGCCCGTTCGTAGGCAAAAAATATCCCACCATAATGATAACAACATATTATTACATAATCTTAAATATGTCAACATTTTTTCCTCTTTTAGATAAGATGTAATAGATTGTTGTGGGCCCTTAAAACTATGGTGGGCACCTTGCCTTGGGGCTCAGTGGAGAAGGCAACTCTGTTCTCTTAAACGTTCCCCTAAGGGGCCTGGAATACTTTTCCTCTTCAAGTTGCCTTTGGGTTTAAAGGTGTAGTCATTAGCTAAGATACTGGTCCTAACGTATCTTTACATCCATTTTCTGATATACTAGACCATATACTTTAAACATAACATTGCTTACTTGCAAGGAAGCTGCTGAGAGGCCAGTTGCTGGTTTGTGCATAGCTGGGTTTTGTCTTGCCTCTTGAAGGGCTAGACTTAATTTCCTGAGTGCATTTCACATACCTGGAGATATGTGGACAAAGCTGCAGACACGTCTCGCACCCATGTCCATACATCACCAACTTACATCCATCCATTCATTTGTTCGGGAAAAAAAACCCAAAAAACACCTAGTTTATCTTTCTAAAATTTCCCCCAATTAAATCGCCACTTTTAGGAGTTAAGAAACAAACCCAGGAATTTAATTTCTTGGGAAATTCTTCCAGAGGCAAATCAAGGCAGCAGCCTGTCTAGTTATCTGAGTTGCTGATGTTCTAGGAGGAGGGTGACACCGTGAAGGGAAGGCCTGCAAAGTGAGTGCACTCCCAAGAGCCCGGAGGAGATGTTCTCACTCTCATTTAGCAAAAGCAGGCTAAGAGGCTGTGACAACAGAACTATTTTGCCCCTAGAAATGAGACATCCAAATTCAACAGGGACTTTTTTTTTTTTTTTTTTCTTTTGAGGATGGTTCTCTCTAACAAGAAATAGCGGAGAAAAGCACAGCTCCGTTCAGCTGTCTGCTTCTGTGGGTTTTCCCATACGAAACTATGCTCGGCCTGCTGCCCTGCACTTTGTTATTATGACAGGAAAAAATGAATTTCTAATGTGCTACCTCTACCAGCTGCAAAAATCTTGTGGATCTTCAGTCACTAGGCACCCCGAGGGGAATCAGCCTGAATCGGGGTGGAAGGCCAGGGCAGGGAACAGCATCTCTAGGTTAAAAAAAAATCTCTTTTCCTCTGATATTGGTATGAAGATGCTCTTAAGAACAAAGGCAAATTTACAAGCACATGTTGGACAAGAAGGGACAAGCACCAGTGTTACTTGCTGAGCACCTGCCTGTCACAGAGACAATTTCATTAATTCTCGCCATACTTTCAGAGAGTATTAGTTCCATGTTTATATGCTAAGAAGCTGAAGGGCAGAGGGAACAAGTGTCTCCCCCAAAACCACACAGTTAGTAAGTGGCTGAGCTCTGGCTTTTCCCTCCCTGACACACTGTTTAGTAATGTATTGCGCTGTAATAAGCAGAAATCGGTTGCTCTCTACCCTGTCGTATGATAGAAACAGCTCAGGCCACGCTCCTGACAGCGTTTGGTGTTTTATGAACATCCACGGAGTCCATGTGTGTGGGTAGGCTCATGTTAAAAATATGCCTAGACCTCTCCAGGATTGGTGAGCCATGGAAGTGAGCAGCTACATAGAAGTCTGATATGAAGAGGAGAAAAAAGGTCTTAGAGGGCATGTATTTCAACTCTTTTATTTTATCTCCAAGGAGACCTTAGTTCAGGCCTTCAACATTTCACATTTGAATGATTCTTAAGTGGTGATTCGGTCTCACTTCAGCTTCTTTTCACACTCAAGGGAAATTTCTTAGACTCAAATGGGATCATATCATTCCACTCCTTTGTTTACTAAATAATTCTACCAGAGTTTTATCATCCGTGGCAAATTGCTCTTTGGCCTAAAATCTTGTTCTTCCCTTCTTCCTGGACATACCCATTCCACCCGCAGCTAGAGACCACATTTCTCAGCCTCCTTTGTGGCTGGGTGGTCATGTGACTAAGTCCTTACCTACGGAATGAGCTGATGTAATATGTACTCTTACGTAAAAGGAAATTGCGACTCTCTTCCTTTCTTTCTTCTTCCCATGAGCTAAAATGTGGCAATGTCCATGACCCAACTTCAACCAACCATACAATGTCAATGCCCCAGAGGCTGCTGGAGCAACAGGAAGGAAGGAATTGATTAAATATGTGGAGCAAAGCCACATTGTTATTTAGGGCTACTACTTAAACCGGAAAGAATCTCTTCTTTAAGCCATCCAGTTTTGGGGCTCTTTGTTCTAACAGCTTAGTGTTTACCTCAACTAATATGGCATCGCCATTCTCATTAGGATTCCTGCCTCCCTTTCAATCTTATCAGCAGTCACGCCTCCAAATGCTACCTATCCTCCAAATGTAAATCATGAATCTGCCAATTCTACAGTGAGACCACACATTAAAAACACTTCCCTGCCTTTTTACAGAAGGTATTGTTAACTCCCTCCCCATCATTCTTTCTCTCTTTTCCTGGCAACAATATTTTGATATCCTCGGGAGGCACTTACTTCTCTCTCATTCTTTGTTATGTGATTAGATGGGACTGAACCCCTTCCAGTTCCAGGGATAGTTCTTGATTGGCTGAAGCCACTGAAATAGCTTTTTCCTGTGGAGGCTCAGCAGACAATATTCCAAAGGACAGGATTTTGACATGTGGATACTTTGAACTCAAGGAGATTGGAAGGGCCTCAGAAGCATGAAATCTTCTTTAACCTTTTCTTGCCTCTTTTTTCTTTCCCCCATTTCTTCCCCAAAACAAGGCATAGAAACTAGAACTCCTCTCCCTCAAAGCAAGCCATAAAGCCTAGAAATGTCACTCTGACCTTCTCCCTCAAAACCCTGACCCTCAGGCGACAGGTATCCTCCCTATACCCAGGGGAAGAAATTGCTACACAGAGAGGCTGTGAAGAAGCTGGAAAAACAGGCCTCGATGGGTTTCCCCTCAATTATGAACCATTAGATCACGCCCTTTTGGTCCAATCATATTTCTACATGGCTGTCCATTGTTCATCAAGCCTAAGCATAAAAATAGTTCTCCCTGGGTCTTTGAATCTTTGTTTTTGGAGACTGTCATATTACATAAAGCTTTTTTTTTTCCCATTTATTTATTTTATTGCATTTTAGGTTTTGGGGTACATGTGAAGAACATGCAAGATTGTTGCATAGGTACACACGTGGCAGTGTGATTTGCTGCCTTCCTCCCCATCACCTACCTCTGGCATATCTCCCCTTGCTATCTCTCCCCAGCTCCCTATCCCCGACCATCCCTCCCCTATTTCCCCCCAACTGACCCCAGTGTGTAGTGCTCCCCTCCCTGTGTCCATGTGTTCTCATTGTTCAACACCCACCTATGAGTGAGAACATGTGGTGTTTGATCTTTTGCTCGTCTGTCAGTTTGCTGAGAATGATAGTTTCCAGGTTCATCCATGTCCCTACAAAGGACACAAACTCATCGTTTTTTGTTTTTTGTTTTTTGAGACGGAGTTTCACTCTTGTTACCCAGGCTGTAGTGCAATGGCACGATCTCGGCTCACCGCAACCTCCGCCTCCTGGGTTCAGGCAATTCTCCTGCCTCAGCCTCCTGAGTAGCTGGGATTACAGGCACGTGCCACCATGCCCAGCTAATTTTTTGTATTTTTTTAGTAGAGACGGGGTTTCACCATGTTGACCAGGATGGTCTCGATCTCTTGACCTCGTGATCCACCCGCCTCGGCCTCCCAAAGTGCTGGGATTACAGGCTTGAGCCACCGCGCCCGGCCAAACTCATTGTTTTTGATGGCTGCATTATATTCCATGGTGTATATGTGCCACATTTTCCCTATCCAGTCTATCATCGATGGGCATTTGGGTTGGTTCCATGTCTTTGCTATTGTAAACAGTGCTGCAATGAACATTTGTGTGCACGTGTCCTTATAGTAGAATGATTTATAATCCTTTGGATATATACCCAGTAATGGGATTGCTGGGTCAAATGGAAGTTCTATTTCTAGGTCCTTGAGGAATCGCCACACTGTCTTCCACAATGGTTGAACTAATTTACACTCCCACCAACAGTGCAAAAGTGTTCCTATTTCTCCACATCCTCTCCAGCATCTGTTGTCTCCAGATTACATAAAGCTTTGTTAACTAAATTTGTCATTTTTTTCTCTTACTAACCTGTCTTTTATTAGAGAAGTTATACTCCCAATTAACTACAGTGATAAATTCAGAGATGTGTATATAACCCAGTTAGATCTCATGAGCACAAATGAATCCTAAGACTTTTGCCACATTTCCCCTGGAGAGTGGTGGATGCAGGTGTGAGGTCTGGAACTGCGATGGCCATTTTGTTACAAAGAGCAGACCCTGCTGGAGATGAAGGAGTGTAAAATTGACAAAGACACAGAAAAATGGAGCCAGAATTTTGGTAAGATTCTTTGAACCTTAAGTCAAACTATGTGTAAGACAAACCTATTCCTATTTTGACTTCAACAAATTTGACTTGGTCAGTCTGTCACCTTCAACATAAAGAATTCTAACACGCTTTGGAGATGACTGTCCCTAGGAGCAATTTGTTTTTAATACTCTTCCATGTCAGCAAAACTCCTATTCATTCTTCAAGCATTAGGTGGTCTCTCACCTTCCCTGTCAAACCTTCCATGATTCTGCCAACCTCATATCCCTCAGCCAGAGTTTGCTGCTTCTTTCAGTGACCTTAAACTGCTTTGCATAGATTTTATCATTTTTGTCCTGTGTTGTAATAGAAGATCATGTATATTTTCAAAGAGCCAAAAGAGAGAATTTTGAGTGTTCTCACCACAAAGAAATGATAAATGTTTGAGGTGATGGATTTGCTAATTACCCTGATTTGATTATTATACGTTGTATACATGTTTCAAAATATCACACTGTACCCCATAATTATGTGCAATTATTATGTATCAGTTAAAAATAATAATTGTTAAAAAGAGGCTGGGCATGGTGGCTCACGCCTATAATCCCAGCACTTTGGGAGGCCAAGGTAGGTGGATCACTTGAGGTCTGGAGTTTGAGAACAGTCCGGCCAACATAGGGAAACCCCGTCTGTACAAAAATTAGCTGAGCATGGTGGTGCACACCTGTGATCCCACCTACTTGCGAGGGTGAGGCAGGAGAATTGCTTGAACCCAGGAGGTGGAGGTTGGAGGTTGCAGTGAGCCAAGATTGTGCCACTGCCTTCCAGCCTGGGTGACAGAGAGACTCCATCTCAAAAAAAAAAAAAAAAAAAAAAAAAAGTTAAAAAGAGTATATCTTCCTCACAAGTCCTAATGACTGTGAGTAACTTGAAGTCAAAGAACAAGTCTATTTTTGCCACAAATTTTAGCTTAGCAGAATGATTACCATATAAATACTCAACATCTAACACATTTGTTATTCTTTACTAAAGCACAAAGGAAACAACAAAGTTGATTTCCACTCGTACTAAGAAAGCAATGACTTAAAATTAGATCACAATTCGTTGCTGTACGAGGTAGTGAGCCGCCTACCACTGGAGGTGATGAAGCCCTGGCTGTGAGCTGGATCAAAGCCCTGTCCTGGGGAAACAATTGGGTATGTTGAGGTGCAGTTGTTCAGTGTGATTCAGACCCTACCAGGAGGTCTGCTTGCCTGGTTCTGAACAGCAGAGGAAAAATAAGACAAAAGACAAATTCGGATGTCAAGATGCTCTGACGGTTCAGCAGAGATATGACCTAACTTCAACCAGCAGACAGGATCTGACCTAGGAAAGATGAAGACAAAAACCAGATCTCAAATGGATGTATTGTAGTTCAAGGTAGGGCGGTCAGACCTGTAGGGAGACTGAGCAAGCCACTGAATTGGGCCCCCCCAAAAAGAAGCCCAGACATGAGGACTGGACCCATCCTGGAACTGGGAGTAAGGCAATTTGGGGACAGTTGGGTCCTAGGCCTTGCCTCTAGGAAACTGGATTGCCCAGTTGGTGAGAAGGTGTCTCAGATCTGCTTGGATCTATAATATTGGACCTGGTAAATATAACTTGCTTCAGACTCCTGTGGACTCTAGAGTGAAGGCTACTGTATGTGCTGCAACGTTGTTAAAGTGAACTAAATATGGCCTGAGAAGGACTCTGTACTTCTGTAGTTGAGTTCTTGTGGAGGAACTGTAAGCTAGTTTAAAAGGTAGACAAGATTGAAAACCAAACTTAGGAGTATGCCTCTCTAACAATAGCTGAGTCTTGGCCAATCCCAGCGGCCATACTTCAACCACTCATAGACTTCTGAGTGTTCAAACTGTGTTCAAATAAGGCAAACGCGGAGCTGTAACTAATCCCACTGTTTCTGTACCTCACTGCTGACTTCCTTACGTCACTTAACTTTTTTTTTGTCTATAAGTTTGTTCTGCCTGCAAGGCTCCCCTGGAGTCTCTCCGAATCTGCTTTGATTTTAGAGGCTGCCGGATTTGCAAATCATTTCCTCTTTTTTGTTGTTCAATTAAACTCCTTCAAATTTAACTTGTCTGAAATTTTCTTTTAACAACGTCTTTCAGGACTAGCTTGAAAAATGAGATGGGCCTCCTTCCGCATGGGAGTTATGAGGGTAGGTACCATTTTACGGAACTTAGTTAAGACCTAGGAAGAAGAAATGAAAGCAGAGATAGAAAAGAACCATCCTGCTGGAGAAATATAAAGCTTTCCTAAACATCTGTCAGTCAACTGAGTACCCTTTATGGGGTTTTGGTCCATCTTGATACTGGCAATGATTTTAAATTTACTAGTCTCCATCCCAGGACTAACTTTTGATATGCCATGACCAAAGTGTTCATATATAAAATTAAAATAAATATGCAGATTTTCTATGCCTGCCTTTCCTTCAGTGTTGGGCTAGCAGTATTTGTATTGCACTGACCCTTCTATGGAATAGGAGAGTAAATCAGACTCCATTAAAATTTTGCTAAAACACAATTCAAATATGTCTAGGAATTTTTGCTGTCTTATAATAATCTGCCGTATAAACTCTTACACTCCTCTCTCTGTAAGACTAGACAATCATTTCCCCATTAGAATGTGAATTCCACGAGGGCAGAGGTTTGTTTGTGAGAACATAGAGCCTGTACCTAGCATGTAGCACTTCCTCAAAAAATATTTGCTGAGGGAAACTGAATGTTGGCAATTGGGAAGTGGGGAAGCTGTCTTTTATTCCATTTTCTTGAATTTTCTCCTTTCGTTGGCCTCCTGTTTGTTAAAGCTAGGTTCATGAGATTTTTTTAAGGACCTACTCTGAATTCAAAATGACATAGAGAATTTTTCATTATTTTTAGACAGGTGAAACTAGGCCATATGTCAAGCCAAGTACTGCAAGAACTGCAAGTATGAAAAAGACTAGGACTTTGTCTTTTATTTATAACACAATGAAAGACATAGAAATATACGTAAATTACTGTAATGTGGGTTATTATGAGTTATGTGATTGAAAAAGCATATAATCTATATCACGATCTGGGAGATAGTTATAGTGATGTGTACGTATGCAAAACGTCATAGCACTGTATACTTGAGATTGTAAACTTTATTTTACATTGAGGTATAATTAATATATCTCAACTTGGAAAAAGAGGCACTAATTAGGGGTTCAGAGGAAGAGACAATTTAAGACAGAGGAAGCCTTAACTCATTAGTACCTTGTCTAATTAGGCAGCCATGATTTAGTCTAGGCTTGCTTAATATGAAAGTCTAACACTACAGTAAACGTTATAGTTTGCCATGCATGAAAGTACCTACTGTTTTTGCCTCAACTGCCCAATATTTGATTTTAAGTGATGATCCACCACAATTTTAGGTAAATACAGAGCAAATCTTCCCATTGATTGGCCTGACCCTGACCAGTTGTCACAGAGGTGAGTAAAATCACAAACATACTTAATAATTCTGAAGGTGGAGAGCTTCCTAGAACCTACAGATCTTAGCAAAAAGAGCCACCCCGGTAGCTAATACCTTGGAAGCTCAGACACATCCCCCACCTGGGACTGATGGCCAGCTGTCAGGCCTGAGTGACTGACTGCCCATTGGCTGGGTCCCTGCAGGAGGTAGTGACATTGATGGAGGATGATGGATGACTCTGACACAGCCCCACCCCACCCACTTTACCATATGCATGACAGAAGGGCTCCCAGCCTCGCTGCCCCGACGGACAATGCCTCCAAGTAGGCATGTAGATGTGTAAAAACAATGCATTCAGAGCCAGCTACAAATATGGAGGCATTTAATGAGTTGCTAATGTGAAAATAATTTTCTTTTCTGAGTTTTGAGTTGTTGGAATAAAGACACGTAGGGGGAAGCCATACAACTGGTAATGATTCTGCTGAAAGAAGAAAATAGCTTTCAGAAAATGCAAGAGTTGACCTGTCAGAGCTTGATGGGAGATTACTGAAACATCATTCCTTTATGTTTCTTTTACTTCCTATTCTCACCCCAACCCACCCTGTTTGAGCATGTGTGTTTTCACTCTCTCCTCTTTCTTCCCTTTCTGTGAGCTGAATTCTCTTCACCTCTTTGGTGCATTTTTCTCTCCCTTCCTTCCTCCATTCTTCTTTTCTTCCCTTGCTTCTCTCCTCTTCTCTCCCCTCCTCTCCTCTCCCTATCTCTTAATCCCTTTCAACGAGTTTTTTCTTTATTTTTTTTGTTAACATTTTTGTAAGGATTTCAGGGGAAGTGTGTATTTAGAAAGAAAAATCAGAAAATTTGGAGGATAAAAGAACAAGGAAAATTCAGGAAGAATTTTTTTCAACCTTAAAAGTCACCTCGAGAAATGAGAGGAGAGAGGATTAGTTACCCAGCCTGTGCTTTCTGCTCTCTGCCTAGGAGACCTGAGGAAGAAACCTCTTCACAACCATCAGTCACTTGGATGACATGAAAGATTGGATGCTTCTTGTACTCACACCCATGTGTTCAAATGGAAAATCTCATATAATAGGAAGCCTCGCTAACAAAAGACTAGTTTTCTGTGAAGTTCTGGCTAAACTAAGGAAAGCCTGAATAATAAAGCACTTCTAAAAAAAAGAAGCCTTTCTTACTTTCAAATATATACAGTAAAAGAACTAGAGGCTTCTCTACTGGTAGCTTCTGAGGAACTACTTTTATTGGCTGGGGGATAATATGTTAGCAGTAGGTGAAATCTGATTGTGATATATCAGATTTATAAATTAGCATTTCTGCTAAGAGTGCTTGAGAAAAGTTTACTTTCATAATTAACCGAAAAATGCTTCTTTCAATTTTGTTGATACTAGTAATGCATTTGGCAAACTTTCCCTTCAAAGAAATGTCAGGTGAAGCTTTATCCCAGGTACTGCTTCAAACAAACATAAACTCTAATTTTTGTGAGGCCCGCAGTAATAAGTTTTTATTAACTTTTGGTTGTTGTTGTTATTTTTGAGACAGTCTCACTCTTTCGCCCAGGATGGAGGGCTGGGGCTACAGCCATGTTCCACTGCAGGCCTGGCATCCCAGGCTCAAGTGATCTTCCCACCTCAGCCTCTTGAGTATCTGGGACCACAGCCACAATGCCCAGCTAGTTTTTTTGAAAAAGTCTTTTGGAGAAGTAGGTTTTGCCATGTTGTGCATGCTGCCCTCAAACTCTTGGGCTCAAGCGATCCTCCCACCTAGTCCTCTCAAAATGTCGAGATTACAGGCACGAGCCACTGTATCCAGCCAGGCTTCACAACTGTTAAATAATTTTCGGTACCAATACTTGTCAATGAGAAACACTGATTGCAAATATCTGTAGCTTCTTTCTCAACTCTAAATTACTGAGAAGCAAATGGAACCACTTTACAAATATCTCACAAGAACCAGTACCATACCTTTAAACATCTTGGTTATGATCTATTTGACAGTCATGTTTGAGTTGCCACTCTGCAGAACACAGGACCTGGGCTACACTGTCAGAATAACTGGCAAAGCACCATCAGCTGGCTGCATCCTAAGGAGCCACCCACAACCTGGCTTTTTGTCTGAGTATCAGACGCTCACTCTTCACTGGACCAGAGAGATTTTTCTCCCCAGTCCTCACCTCCAGCTCACTCCACCAAGTTATTAGGAGTCTCTGAAAGAAACACAGAACACTTAGAGCAGAAAGCCACTGTCTAATTGGGCCATCAGATAGGGAAGAAGTGACAAGTTGAAAAAGACTTCTTGTGATTCTTGAGGGGTAATTTTAAATCCTTTCCAGCTGGTTGTAGGAGAGAAAAAATAATGTATTTTCCTAACTCACCGCAAGGTTCATGGCTGACACCACTGTAACAAAAGACATATTACTAGCAAGGCCTGTATGTTCAGATTCTTCTTGGCCTCCAGGACTGCTCTGGAAGGAGGGTCTTAGAACCGACTTTCAGGGGAGTAGGGCAGACAATTGTTTTTGTGATCTTCCTCAGGGGAGGAAGGTAGAATAAGGTCAGAGGTAAGGAAAGAAAGGGTCAGAGAATGTTCTGCTTCTGTGGTTGTCTCGATTTCTTTCAGCTTTAAATATCCAATATGCCAAGGTGCCATTGCAGAAGATGACAATGGAAAACAGCAAGAATGTGGAATGAGTAAGAAGGAGGAACTCAAGGCTTTTCTTATTTTACAACCTGAAGAAAGGAATCCATGGAAATCATCCTTTATTTCAGTGATTGTTGGTTGCTGAGGGTCTCCTGGCTTGACCCACCTAAATCTACATCATATAGAGACCCTTGGTGCAATCCAAGAGGAGGGGAGGAATGCCAACTGGTGTATCAGCATAAATGTGCAAACTCAGAAAGCCACCGGCAGCAAGCCATGGGTTCATATCTGAGCTCAACCAGTTACTTTCTATGTGACCTCAGACTTCCCCGACTCCTTCCCTTTTAATGCAGCCAAGGCAGGACAGAATGTGTGAGGCACAGAGCCTGAGAGGACACCATGAGGTAGGCATCTTCATGAGCTTGGCATGGCTGGAACTGAGGATGTATGTAGGGATGCAAAGCTAATGAGAAATCCCAAAAAATCAAAGGCTGGAAGGAGAAAGACCAGAATCAAGGCCATGTATTACAGTAATACTCTACAAATGAGATAATGAGAAAGTAAACTAGGACAGTGCCCGTGGGAAGGGAGTGGACTCTAGCTTTTGGAGACAGGCTCAGTGAAAGGGCAGTACAAAGTGACTTCCAAGTTTAGGTCCAGATAAACTGGGGGAAATGGTGGGGGGACACTATGGCTTTCACTTCGGTAGGACCATAGTGAAACTGGGAAGGCACGAAGGGAAAACATGGGCTTGGTTTTCCTAATAAGCTAAATTTGTAATGCCAGAATATCCATGGAGAAGTCAGGAAGGCCGATAGAAATGAGAATTTGGGGCTGGGAGCGATGGCTCACGCCTGTGGTCCCAGCACTTTTGGAGGCCGAGGCAGGCAGATCACAAGGTCAAGAGATCAAGACCATCCTGGCCAACATGGTGAAACCCCTTCTCTACTAAAAATACAAAATAAAAATAGCTGGGCATGGTGGCGCACATCTGTAGTCCCAGCTACTCGGGAGGCTGAGGCAGGAGAATTGCTTGAACCCAGGAGGTGGAGGTTGCAGTGAGCTGAGATCGCGCCACTGCACTCCAGCCTGGCACCTTGCGACAGAGCAAGACTCTGTCTCAAAAAAAAAAAAAAAGAAAAAAAGAAATGAGAATTAATTTTGTTCATCATTAGGGCTTCCTTTTTCCTTTTCTTTTCTCTCTCTCTTTCTCTCTCTCTCTTTTTTTTTTTTTGTGGTTGTTGTTTGTTTGAAACAGGTTCTCCTTCTGTCAACCAGGCTGGAGTGCAGAAGTGCATGGTGTGATCTTAGCTCACTGCAACCTCAAGCCTTGGAGGCTCCAGTGATCCTCACACCTCAGCCTCCTGAGCAGTTGGGACTGTAGACACATGTCACCAGGCCTGGCTAATTTTTACACATTTCTTTTTGGTAGAGATGGGTTTCACCAAGTTGCCTAGGCTGGTCCTTTTTTCATTTGTATCACTTAATATGTTAAAAATATACAATCTTCTTAAAGTTGGGGGTAATTAGGATAAATAAAATAAAGATTTAATTAAGAAAGTCCTCAGTATATCAATGCTGAATATAAGTGAATCAAGAAAAAAAATAATTCTAAGAAGTATGCTTATAGATAGTAAATTGAATTTTATGTATACATGTGCGATAGACACACACAGATTCTCTCTCTCTCTCTCTCTCTCTTTGTCTCTCTCTCTCTCTCACACACACACACACACAAACACACACAGACACAGAAAGAGAAAGAGAGAGAGAGAGAGAGGAAGAGAGAAACTGTTTCCCTATTCATTAACAGAGCAGAAGGAAACCATGGTGCTGAGGAAGGAGTAGATGACCACACTCAGCCTCCTGACTTGATGAGTAAGCGACAGAATCATGTTCCTGTTTTGGGGGAGCTTTTCTATCATGGCTGTCGTCTCTGGAGAGCTCCAGCCTACAAAGCGATAACATCTGGTGCCCATTATTTCCCCAGATCTGTTGTGATTAGTCCATATGATAAGCCTGGCCAATTGCTGTGGGCAAGGGATTGCTACATTCCCTCCATCAGGGTACTGGAGCTGTCACTTCTGGTTTGTGGCCCCTGCTAATTTGCCACCACAATTTCCAATATCTGCTAGAATTCCACAAGGAAATCTCAGTGCCTTGGAGGGGCAATAGGCTGTGTGGCTGCAGACAGAAGGCCAGCGCTGATAATAAAGAGACGAGGTTTATCAATTGACTCACGCAGCACTGTGTGGACGGTGACCAGCGGTCCACTCCCACTTCCGTTGTGTCATGTTGAGGAAATGGTTCAGGAAAACTTCAGATTTGCTGATGACAGAAATAGTGAAGCATCTGAAAGTTAGAAGAAAAAAACAAAGGTTTAGAAACTCTTTACTATTTGACTAAAGTGAATTTTCTGGCCTTCCAAATGCTTTTCCTTCTCCCTTCTTCCCCCTCCCTCTCGAGGGAGGATAATATGACATATGAGGATAATAGTTGGAACCCATCCAGGTGGCAGAATGGCTTGTCACTTCAGATGGTGGAAAAAGATTTAAGTCCCTAAAAAGGGCATTTGCATTATCTGATAGGACTAATTAATATTAGAGCTGGATATTATACTACATGCTCATTTAAAAACTGACCTAGAGCATACTTTTATGGGAGTTCTTCAAATTTATTTGGAACAACCAATACACTGACAAAAAAAAAAAAAAAAAAAAAAAAAAAAAAAAAAAAAATTCAGCCAGTCAAACCATTATAGTTTTTAAGAACTGATAATCATTGAATGTGTTTTTCACTGAAATGAATGTGCATTTGGTCACTAAATAATTTCTGAAGATGAAATTGGGGACATTTTACCAAACTGATATTCGAAAATATAGAGAGCGAGTTAATGCTTTCTATATGTTTTTTGTGATTTTAATAATCATTTAGAATTATTTGGTTCAAAAACAGTCTTAGAAACATATACTTGTTTTGATACTTTGGAAACTAATCTCAGCAAATAATTCAGAATTTAAAATTAAGTCATAAAATGCATAATAATTTATCATTTATTCAATTGAACCTATAGTTTCTTACTAATCACATGTCAAGTGTTATGACTAGATGTTGTCTTAAATGGCTTAAGTTCACTTGCTACTTAAATCTGCATAAAGGAAGTAAAATTAACTATTCTACGTGAGAAGGAGATCATGTGATGGATGCCTGGATTTCTCCTTTGTTACCTAGGTGTTTTGCTGTTGTGCAAACATGTACCTGAGATCCAGAATGGAGAACAGTTACTTTATGGCTGAAGCCAAAGATCTTAGAAGCAACAGATAGCCAAAATAGCAACGGTCAAATTTGTACAGTCAGAATCATTCTGGTGAATGTAAATATGGGTGAAACAAAATAGCAGTGGAAAGAAAGAAGGAATGGTTTGGCCTGACTTATCACATAATTTTGTCTAATTTTTTTTTCTATTAACAGAAAATAATGGAAGTGTTGATTTAAGGCAAAAATGCAATCTTAAGTCCAATCTTATTCTTTAAAAAGTCCAATCTTACTCTGCCTGAGTTGAAATAGCCTTTTTACACTTTCTTCTTTATATTAATCCCACTTTAGTCTTGCTCCTGCTGCCCAGAGAACATTTAACTATGTAATGCTGGCCTGGCTTTGGTAGACATTCACTCCTTAGTTCTCCTTCCAGCTGAGCTCTGCTTCTCCCCTGCCAGTCTCTGGCCTGTCTTTAGGGCTCAGAGATTCCATCTCATACAAGGACCAGGTTTACCTGGTGAGGACAATCAAGCTAGTGATGAAGCTATTATTCTCTGAAGTGTGGTACCTAATAATTTAGGCTTCAGCTGGATTTGGAAAGCCTGAATGCTTTCAATTAGTTGTGTGCAAGCAACGTTCCCTCAGTAATGAGCTCTTCCTCACTTCACTTTGAACGCTGGTGTCTTAACCAAGAAGTATTATCCAGGCAAGTCACTGAAGAAAACAGAATAAAAATGCATCATTAATGAAGTTGTCCCCCAGGTAGATCTAAGAATACAGACTGTGGCTCCATCTGGGTCAAAGCTTAAGTCCATCAAGCCTGTAATCGAAGCTCTTTGGGAGGCTGAGGTGGGCAGATTGCCTGAGCTTAGGAGTTCGAGACCAGCCTGGGCAACACGGTGAAACCCCGTCTCTACTAAAATACAAAAAATTAGCTAGGCATGGCGTCATGTGCCTTTAGTCCTAGCTACTCAGGAGGCTGAGGCAGGAGAATTGCTTGAACCCGGGAGGTGGAGGTTGCAGTAAGCCGATATCACACCACTGCACTCCAGCCTGGACAACAGAGCAAGACCCTGTCTCAAAAAAGAAAAAAGAAAAAAACAAAGAAAAAACTGCTGAAGTCCAATGAGTATACAACCCTGGGCGGTGACTTTGGACAATGGAAGCCTGAAAATCTTCCCTCAATCATGAGGCTCCTTCTATTGTTTTTGAATTACATGTTAATCACTTCCTTCAAAGAGAAACTATCTGGGAAAAAAGGGTTTGCTATTGACATGGGTAAATCAAAGTGTAAAACTGATCTACAGAACTATGTAAATGATATAAGTACTAATGTAATGAAAATGCTTCATTTTATTTTCTTTACATTTTTCTAAAGTTGATAACTACTGTTTCAATATTGCATTTCAGATTTTCTATTCAGGTATACTTACATTTATGTCTTTTAATAAAAGAGTCCATCCATCATGCAAGATTGATGATCCCTGCAGAGGTTAAAATCCTAAGAATCAGAAATTTGGTAAGTTTTTATAAACATATAACAAAGTCTGGTAACGGTCAAACTACCAAAAATAAAATGCAATACTAATTTTTTAGATATGAATGATTCCTTGTGGATATTATCAGTAAAGTTTTTTTCTTTACAGGATCTTTTTCCTTTTCCTTAATATTTTCCTTTTGTTAGCCATAGTTTTTCCTTAAAACAATCAATTTAGTAAGTTTAATCATACATAGTAAAAAATTTAAAAACCTCAAGTTATTTTTATAATGACTCCAAATAATATCGCCCATTTTTTCCAGTAAATGTGTTTTGTCTCTTCAATTGCCTCTACTGATCGAGAAAGCAAAGACTACACTTCAGGACAAAAAGCGAAGAATAAATTGATTCGTGTTAGTGCCAATACAGTTCTGAGTATGTGTGTAGCTTTGATGTGATAAAAACATGGTCGTTCTTCTGGTTTAAAATATTTAAAATTAATAAATAGACTAAAACAATTTTTTTTAAATCATGGACATTGGGTGTGTTAAAGTGTTTATTCAACTTTGCTAAATTTATTCATCTCAAACTGAAAGTAGAATTACTCTTGCTTTGCATTTAATGCATAATAACATAGGATAAAATCTCCTGGGGGAGAGAGGCGTAGTGTTCAAGTCGAAGCGCAACCCCAGAAGTTCCACTTGGCTAGGCTTACGGAGGAGCCCTCTCCTCTGTGAGAGGTCAGACCCTCTCCATTGACACTAATGGACCATTTTATGCAAAACTGTTCATTTTCCGGAAGGGACCATGTCTGACTGGTGGAGTGATTCACAAAAATCACTTCGTTAAATGAATATTCTTCATGCATGGCCTTATTCCCTTTAGTGGGGCAGAAACTGTGAGCCATGCATGGGTACCCAAGAAAGGGGAAGCTCATCTCCACAGTGTGAATCCAACCACGAGTTCCAGTGCCTGCATTCAGACAATGACATCCTGTCAATGGCACACAGGCTAATGCAGACCTTGCAACTCCATTTGTCCCTGGAATGCCGAATTCCATGCAACTGAGCCCTGCACACAACATTAGGGTAGCCAAACCCGCAGGAAAGCTCCCCAGAGCCCCGAATCCCTGGACCAACGCTAGTTTTATTTTCCCCTAGTTCCCCACGGAGCAGCTAATGGTGCTGTTCGTGACAGGTATGGCCAATGGAGCCTCAAGTTTTCCTCCTCTGACCAGGCTCGCGAGAGCTGTATTCCCTGTGAACCTACAAAACCAACATAAGCTGCATGTGCCGTCTCCTCTTGAAAGAGCACCTGCTCCCAGGAATCCTCTCACAGTCTCCAACAGCAGAAGTCCAAAGACATGACAATATCAGAGAGGAAGGTGCTTTCATTTGCAAAAGGAGAAGGAACAGGGCCTACTGAAGTTTGGAAGGCAGAAAGGAAGCAAAAGGCTGAGATGTTGGTGAGAGCATGGTGAAAATGCTGAAAGATTCCCGTGCAATGTCTCTAAACCTTTTGAAGCTTCAGCAGCCTCCTCTCTTCTTTCAAAGTTGCCTTGCTTGGTCTCTCAGTGCACCTAGCTGCAAATGCCACCACTCCACATCCATCTGAATGGTGATTCTGCTTCTCTCATCAGGACGTCTCTCTCATCTTACTTCTTGACTTCTGCACTGGATGTGGTAATAGCAGATTTCATTTAACGTTTGGAGTCTAACCCTGCAACCTTTCAAAATACCACAGGAAAAAAAAAAAATGAGTTCTTTGCCTTTAAGAGTGCAATGACCAGCAGGTTGTGAAATGTCCGTTTTGCTGTGATTTGTACAACCCAGGACTGCTCAGAGCTCAGCTGCACCAGGCTAATTTCCATAAGCATCATGTGGTGTTACAGAAACCACATTTTGCCAAGCTGTCAACTACACAGCCTTCTCTTTGCTAAACAGACTCCCATTAAAACTGTCTGCACAATTTGTCAGTTAAATGAGGTACAAGAGGGACGCTCTATTTGCCCCTAATTAGCTGCACAGACTACCTTTGTCTGTTTGATTAAGCATTCACATTATCAATTTTGTTTAATCTGATTCATTTCACACACCTCCCCTGGGACTCAGCCCATACGGTTAACTAATCTCTGATATCATCTCTCATATCAGGCAGCTATCATCTCCCCCAGAACACATTCTACCCACAGGCACCGTGCTCGTCAGGCTCAGCAGAGGGGAGTTGGTCTGGTGAGGGACAGAAATGGAGCAGGAACTGAAGCTGAACCCTGAGATGCTTAACTTAAAGCAGAGAGCAGATTCTCCCTCGGTGCCATCTGTCCACCATCATCTGTCCATTCATTTATTCATATTCACTCATTCACTCATTCCAGCAATAAACATATTGTTTGCCTGCTATGCACCAGGGGCTGCCGTGGGAGCTGGGAGGGATAGAAAGTGTACAAGATAAGGTTCCTGCTCTTGGATTGCTTATTATCCCAGCCCTGGAGAGTACTGTGGAAACCGCCAACTAGCGTGTAAAGCACACTCCTTCCCTGAGGCCAGTTTACCTAATATCTGTCACACATGGCCTGTTTGGCTGGGCTACCAAACAACTCTCTGAAGAAAGCTTTTAGATAAAGGCATTAAAACAAAAGCCATGGCTTCACGAAATAACCGCCCCTCCCACTCCCAACTTGGAAATGATTGGCAATGGGAAGGAGGAGTTTTAGGGACTGGAATCAACAAATTACTTGATCATTCACAGTTCTAAATGGTTGACGTTATGCCTTAGTTAAACCAAACTTGTTGTAGTCAAACTGATATCTTCAGTACATTGATGGAGAGACTATTAAACACTAGCAGAGCACAAATAAAAATGTTGAGAAGAAAAGTAATTGGTTTAATTTAGTGAAAAGTATAAAACTAATCTGAAAATAAGAGTTGTTGAAAAATATACAGGTATTCTTGGCTCATGAAATACTTGGGTTCGTCAAAATCAATATCAAAGCCTTATGCTGATTAGATTGCAATCTCGGAAACATATTCTCCCTGGGTATTAGGGCAAATGCAAAGTGATAAGACCCGAATAAAAGCAACACGTGAAGAAAAGAACCCAAGGGTTTTAGGACAACATGAATCCACAGAGCAATGAAGTTTTGAAAGAGTCAACGAGTGTTTAGGTTACACCCACAGAGTCAGGCAGAGCCCTGCTCCAATTTCCACAAGTCAGGATGTTGTTATAGGAATCATGCTAGAAAGTTCTTGGGTCCTGGCAGGTGATAAACACTTGGGAATGAATATTGCAACTTCAGCATTGGAAGTGGAGGGACTTGGAAGTTATCCAGTTCCATCCTCTACTTTTTCTGGGAATCTCCTGGATGACATTCCTAGGTAAGGGAATTGTCAGATTATCTATAGGTGCCTTCAGGAATGGTTCCACTGTACTGAGTTGCCCCTCCAGTCTGTCAGTGCTGGCAAGTGAAAATGTAGTCATTATCCTGAGCTGAAATCTGCCCCTGTAAACCTCCAATCACCGACTCCAGTGAGGGGATCCATGCAGTAAGTCTAATCCCGTCTTAATAACTTTGAAGATGCCTTTAGTGCTTAAACTCAGCTTTCCTTCACCAAGCACAGCATCCTCAGTTCTTTCAGCAGTTCTTCATGTCGGGGTTTCCAGTCCTCCAACCCTCACTTCTCCCTTTCTTCCAAATATTGTTTGATTGGTTACCCTTCCTCTCAAAGTGTGGTCCCTAGAACAAATTCCTCACATGTGGAAATTGAAGCAGGACTCTACCTGACTCTGTGGATGTAATCTAAGCACATGTGGACTCTTTCAACAACAACCTCATTGCTCTGTGGATTCATATTGTCCTAAAACCCTTGAGTACTTATTTTTTCACATGTTGCTTTTATTCATGTCTCGTCACTCTGGATTAGACCTAATACTCAACTTTATGCTAATCCCTGTTATCTATTATCTTCTTGACATCAGTTCATCATTTTAGTTTGTGGGTTGAAATCTGATTCTGCCGTTTCAATTTTGTGTGGTCTCCCAGTTCGACAGGGATGGCATGTCTGTCTTTATCCAAGTCATTGATCAAAATGCTAAAAGAGACAAGAATAAAAATGGGTAACCAGAAGTCACTGAGGTTTCTAGAATGAAAAAAACAACTAGTACCAACACGTGTTGGGCTGTTATTGATGCCAGAGACTACAGCAAATGAATGCTTTGTATGTCTTCTCCCATTTAGTGCTCACAAAACCCTTACTCAGTAACATTAGCTCCAGATTATAGATGAGACAACTGACAATCGGTGCCTAAGAAAATGACTGCCTGAAAGAAGGTAGTTAATAATTATTTGGAGTTAGATTTCAACCAAGATGATTAATGCCTGAGCCTGACTCATGAAGCACTTTACTGTATTTGCTACCTCTTTACTGCGTCACGAAGAAAAAGGAATCAGACAGTAGGCAACAATGACAGAAATGAGGAAGTAAGATTTCCTGAAGCTTCGTCATCTCACCCATGTTTATTAGCAGACCACACATCCCACTCGGGTGAAAGGGCTGAATTAACCACATCCCTCTATGAAAGTCACACTGTCGCCATTCATGATTGATTTATTTATTCTTTTGATCACCCTTTCCATTTCCGTTCTCCTCCCGCCACAGAAAACTTTTCTAATGTGTGTGGTCTGTAATGTTGAATTTGTATATATCCTTGGGGAATATGTAGTGTTATTGATTTGGATGTATTTATCTATATAAAACACATTGGGGCCTGGCGCGGTGGCTCAAGCCTGTAATCCCAGCACTTTGGTAGGCCGAGGCGGGTGGATCACGAGGTCAAGAGATCGAGACCATCCTGGTCAACATGGTGAAACCCCGTCTCTACTAAAAATACAAAAAATTAGCTGGGCACGGTGGCGCATGCCTGTAATCCCAGCTACTCAGGAGGCTGAGGCAGGAGAATTGCCTGAACCCAGGAGGCAGAGGTTGCGGTGAGCAGAGATCGCGCCATTGCACTCCAGCCTGGGTAACATGAGTGAAACTCCGTCTCAAAAAAATAATAATAATAAATAAATAAATAAATAAAATAAAACACATTGGGCTATGGACTTCTTTCTGTGTTTTATTCTTCTTCCAGGGTACTAAGGTAAAAACCTGTCCTGCTTACAGACTCATTGCCTCTAACGGCTGCAAGGTAGTCTCTGATGCACATCCACCATATCTTATTTTGTGTATTCCTCCAGTGATGGAGACCTGGATTGCGTCCACCTCTCTGCTATCACCAACAACGCCAAGGTGAAGTTAGAGGTCGTTACGCTAAGTGAAACAAAACAGACGGAAAGACATATTGCACGATCTCGCTCATATATGGAATCTTAAAAAGTTGAATTCATAGAAGCAGAGAGTAGAATGATGGTTGCCGGCAACTGGGGGTGGGGAAAAGGGGAAGATGTTAGTCAATGGATACAAAGTTTTTTTTAGGCAAGATGATAATTTTTGCAGATCTAATGTACAGCCAGGTGACTATGACTGTAGTTAATAATATTGTATTTTGTACAGTGTTCTCACCACACACACTCTTACACACACAGAAAGGTGACTATATGAGGGGATGGATATGTTAACTAGTTTGAGTGTGGTGATCACAATGAATATGCACATCAAACCATCACACTGTGGCCCAGTGCCTTGGGTCATGTCTGTAGTCCCGGCCCTTTGGGAGGCCAAGACAGGCAGATCACTTGAGGTCAGGAGTTCAAGACCAGCCTGCCCAACATGGTGAAACCTCGTCTCTATTAAAATACAAAAATTAGCTGGGCATGGCACACACCTGTAATCCCAGCTACTCAGGAGGTTGAAAGAGAATCACTTGAACCTGGAGGCAGAGGTTGCAGTGAGCCAAGATTGTGCCACTGCACTCCAACCTGGACCACAGAGCAAGACTCCATCTTTAAAAAAACAAAATTACATTGTATACCTTAAATACATAAAATTTTTGTTTGTCAATGATACTTTAATAAAGCTGGAATAAATAAAATGAAGAACTATAATTACAATGTATGGAAATGTAATCTAATGATTAAAATATGAAGATATATGCAATGATTAAAAATCTAATTCTAGAAATATAAATGCCAAATACACTTTACTATAGGAAAAGTAAAGCAAAAATAGTAGACTATAGAACAGTTTTAAAGTTTGATAGCAAATTTACTTTTAAAAATTAAAATAGTACCAGAGAAATCTAAAAGGAGATAACCCAAAATGCTAATAATATGTTTTTATGTATTTTAAATATTTCATGTTGTATAATAGCAGTTCTTTAATGAGATTTTTTAAATGTTATAAAAAGCAACAACAAAGTTCAAAACATTCTAGTACATGAGCCTTATCATCTCGAATGAGAATTTCTCTGGGTTATAGACCAGGAGTAAAGGTTCTAAGGCACAGTCAGATGATTACTCAGTGGTCCCACTAGCAAGACAGGATTTCTGATTTCCTGTGTACTCCATTTGGTACTTAAAAACTTTTAATGATGTGATGCTGCTTCTCATTACTGTAGTAACATGAACTTGTCTCATTATTAGGGAATTTGAGCATCTGTTCAAATACTTGTTAACCATTTTAGTTTCCTGTTCTGTAAAATGCCTTTTCACTTCTAAGCTCATTTTTCTATTTGATTTCTTCTACTCCAAGTATACAAAGTTCCAACTAAAAAAGAATAATTTTTGAGTTCCGTTGCACAGCAGGGTGAGTATAATTAATAGCATATTATGTATTTGAAAACTGACAAGAGAATAAATTTTTTGTTATTTTTAATTGACACATAATAATTGTGCATAAAGGGTAGAGTGTGATGTTTAAATACATGTATATAATGTGTAATAATCAAATTAGGGCATTTAGCATATCCATTATCTGAAATATTTATCATCTTTTTGTGTTGAGAACATTAAAAATCCTCTCTTCTAGTTATTGGAACATGTACAGTAAATTATTGGTAACTATAGTCACCGTACAGTACTATAGGATACTAGAGCTTATTCCTACAATCACAGTGTAATTTTGTATTCATTAATCAACCTCTCCCTATACCCTGCTCCCTCCTCCCCTTTCCAATTTCTAATAACCACTATTCTCTCTACTTTTATGCAATCACCTTTTTTAGCTCCCACATATGAGTGAGAACAAAAGGCATTTATCTTTCTCTGCCTGGCTTATTTCACTTAACATAATGTCCTCGAGGCTCATCCATGTTGCTGTGAATGACCAGATTTCATTCTTTGTGTGGCTGAATAGTATTGCCTTGTGTATATAAACCACATTTTCTTTATTCATTCATTTGTTGATGGAAACTTAGGTTGGTTCTATGGTGTGGCAATTATATATATAGTGCTGCAATAAATATGGGGGTGCCAATGTCTTTCCACATACTGATTTTCTTTCCTTTGGATATATACCCATTAGTGGGATTGCTGGATCATGTGGTAGTTCTGTGTTTAGTTTTTTGAGGAAACTCCATACTGTTTTTCATGAGGTCAACACTAATTCACATTCCCACCAACAGTATATAAGAGTTCCCTTTTCTCTGCATCCTTGCCAACATTTGTTATTATCTGTTTTTTTGATAATAGCCATTCTAACTAAGGTAAGGTGATATCTCACTGTGGTTTTGATTTTCATTTCCCTGATAAGTAGTGATGTTGAACTTTTTAAAATATACCTGTTGATCATTCATATGTTTTCTTTTAAGAAATGTCTATTCACATCGTTTGCCCATTAAAAATTTTTTTTTTGCTGTTGTTTAGTTCTTTACATATTCTAGGTATTAATCCCTTATCAAATGAATAGTTTGCACATATTTTCCCCCATTCTGCAGGTGATCTTTTCACTTGGTTGATTATTTCCTTTCCTATGCAGAAGCCTTTTAGTTTAATATAATCTCATTTGTCATTTTTTGCTTTTGTTGTCTGTGTTTTTGAGGACTTATTCAAAAAATCTTTGCTCTGGTCAATGTTCTGACCTGTTTTCCCTTTGTTTTCTTCTTGTAGCTTCACAATTTGGGGTTTTATATTTAAGCTTTTAATCAATTGTAAGTTGATTTTTCTATATGTTGAGAGATAGGATTCTAGTTTTATTCTCCTGCATATGAACATCCAGTTTCCCCAGCATCATTTACTGAAGAGACTGTTCTTTCCCAGTGCATGTTCTTAATGCCGTTGTCAAAAATCAGTTTGCTGTGAATACATGGATTTATTTCTGGGTTTTCTATTTTGTTTCATTGGTTTATATGTCTGTTTTTTTATTCCAGTGCCATGCTATTCTCGTTATCATGGCTTTGTGGTATATTTTGAAGTCAGAGAGTATGATGCCTTGAGGTTTTTTTTTTTTTTTTTTTTTTTTGCTCAGGATCGATTAGCTGTTTTTTTGTCGTCTTTTGTGGTTTCATACAAATTTTAGGATTTTTTTCTTCTATTTCTGTGAAGAATGCTATTGGAATTTTGATAGAAATTGCATGGAATGTATAGACCATTTTGGATAGTAGGGTCATTTTAACAATATGAATTCTTCTATTCAATGCACATGGAATGTCTTCCCTTTGTTTGTTTTCTCTTATGAGCAGCTAAAATGGAAAGGGTCAGCTCTAGTGTTAGATAACAGACTCTCTTGTTATCACAATCACCAACTAACCCAAGCTTCTACCAAGTCAAATTTCTTAATTATTGGCTTATATAAAACACATACAGGGCAAATTTTCACAATGAAATAAAAATAAATAATGTAAAAGGTAAAATTACATTATTAAACTAGGTTAACATCTTTTATGATATGAAATAACTCATCATCAAATCGCTTTTTAGAGACAAATATGGCAACTGATGGCCCTATTAAATTGTGAGGAAAAAACAGTATTAAACTTAGATGACACTGAAAATGGAAACTTATCTCTTCCAAGTGCTAGCCTTGGTCTTTTTCTCCTTTCTGTCACTTTGATTTTACTTGTCATTTCTTCTAATTGTGGCTGCTACTATTGCTATGTGAAAACAATTCATACTTCCATCATTAATTTCTACAGTAAACTCTAGTGCCACATTACCAGTTGTTGACTGAATATTATCATCTGATGTTTTACCATCTACAAATAATCCAGTTTAACTTTTACTGAGCCCAACAGCTCTAAACACTTTAACTTTGTGTATTAACCCCTTCCATCTTAAACAAACCTCTGAGGATGTCACTATTATTATCTCTATCTTATATATGAAAGTTAAATAGGTAGCCCAAAGTCACACATTTAGTAAGAAAGGGAATCAACACTGGAGCCTAGGCATTTTTGCCCAGAACTTGTGCATTTAATCTTTACTGCACTGCAGTAGTGCCTTTGTTCCATACCTAAAACTAATAGATACAAAACAAAATTCATCTTGATCTCTCCATCTCCGGGGTAACCCAGCCTGTCTTTGTGCTAAAATTTCACTGGGCACAGGCCATAGGGATCAGGCCTAAGGAAATGCTGCCTCCCAAATGCAGGATGTGTCAGTGCACTTTCCCTAGGTGCCCTCTCAGAAGCCGGCATTCTACTCTGGCTATCTGCTCTCAGAAAGCAACTTTCGAGCCCTACCCCACCCTGCCCTGCCCTAGGCCTACGCTGCCCTCCAGCAGCTTCACATCTTCACATATTCATTCCACAACCCCCCAAACACTTCACCTTTGCCTTCCCTTCATTGTGTCCTGAACTACAGTAGTGGTCACAGCCTTTACAAACTCCTTTCATCTTTTCTTTTTGGGTGTGTCCTCTCCAATTTCTTTCTTCAGTGTTTTACAGTTTTTATTGTATAGATCTCTTACTTCCTTGGTAAAATTTATTCCTAGGTATTTTTTGTAGCTTTTGTAAATGGAATTTCCTTCTTTATTCCTTTCTCAGCTAGCTCGTTATTGGTGTATAGAAAAAGTACACCAATAATGATATACTCTTTTTGTATGTTGATTTTGAATCCTATAAATTTGCTGAATTTATTTATGGGATCTAAGAGTTTTTTGAAGAAACCTTTAGGCTTTTGTAGTTATAAGATCATATTATCAGCAAAGAGGAATAATTTGACTTTCTCTTTTCCACTTTAAATGACTTTTATTTCTTTTTCTTGCCTGACTGCTTAGGCTAGGGCTTCCATTACTATGCTGAATAGGAGTGGTAAACGTTGGCATTCTTGTCTTATTCCAGTTTTTAAAGGAAAGGTTTTCAACTTTTCCCCATACAGTGTGATATTGCCTGTGGGTTTGTCATATAAAGGCCATATTTGGATTTTATTATTTTATTATTTTGATGCATTTTCCTCTATGTCTAGTTTGTTAAGAGTTTTTTTTTTATCATGAAGAGATGTTGAATTTTATCAAAGCTTTTCATTTGTCTATTGAGATGGTTACATGATTTTTGGCCTTCATTCTGTTGATGTGATATATCATGTTTATTAATTTTTTTTTTAAGATGGAATCTTGCTCTGTCTTGCACAGGCTGGACGGCAGTGCTGTGATCTTGGCTCAATGCAATCTCTGCCTCCTGGGTTCAAGTGATTCTCCTGCCTCAGCCTCCCAAGTAGCTGGGACTACAGGCATGAGCCACCACACCTGGCTAATTTTGTATTTTTAGTAGAGATACGATTTCATCATCTTGGCCAGGCTGGTCTTACACTCCTGACCTCAGGTGATCTACCTGTAATCCCAGTCTTTTGGGATTACAGGTAGGGCTGGGATTACAGGCATGAGCCACTACACCCTGCCTATTGATTTCAATATGTTAAACCGTCCTTGCATCCCTGGAATAAATCCCACTTGAACAGGATGCATTAATATTTTGATAGGCTGCTGGATTCAGTTTGTTACCATTTTGCTGAGAATTTTTGCATCTATGTTCATCAGGAACATTGATTTCTAGTTTTGTTATTTATTATGTCTTTAGCTGGTTTTGGTATTAGGGTAATGCTGCCCTCATAGAATGAGTTAGGGAATATTCCTCCTTCAATTTTTTGGAATAGTTTGAGGAGAATTGGTGTTGGTGCTTGTTTGTAAGCCTGGTAGAATTTGGCAGTGAAATCATCTGAACTCTTTTTCTTGGGATATCTTTTATTAATACTTCAGTTTTATTACTCATTATTTGTCTGTTCAAGTTTTCTGTTTTTATTTTTTCTTGATTCAGTCTTGGTAGGCTGTAAGGAATTTATCCACTTCCTCTAGGATTTTCAATGCGTTAGTGTGTAGTTCTCCTTAATAGCCTCTGATTATCTGTCATATGTCTGTGGTATCAGCTGTAGTGTTTCCTTTTTAATTTCTGATTTTATTTATTTTGGTCTGCTTTCTTTTTTTTTTTCTTGGTTAATCCAGCAAGTGGTTTACTGATTTTGTTAATCTTTTCTAAAAATCAACTATTTGTTTTGTTGATTCTTTATAGTTTTTAGTCTTTATATCATTTAGTTCTGCTCTGATCTTTATTATTTCTTTATTTCTACTAATTTTGGATTTGGTTTGTTTTTGCCTTTCTAATTTCCTGAGGTGCATTGTTAGATTGCTTATTTGAAATCTTTTCACTTTTTTGATGTAGGCATTTATTTCTACAAACTTCCCTTTTAGCACCGTTTCAGCTATATTGCATAGGTTTTGGTATGTGGTGCTTCAATTTTCACTTGTTTCAAGAAATTTTTTAATTTCCTGCTTAATTTCTTCCTTGGTTTAGTGGTCATTCCTTCAGAAGCATGTTGTTTAATTTTCATGCATTTGTACACTTTTCAATGTTTCTCTTGTTATTGATTTCTAGTTTTATTCTATTGTGGTCTGAGAAGATACATGATAGGATTTTGATTTTCTAAATATTTATTGAGACTTGTTTTGTGGTGTAAAACATAATCTATTCTGGTGAATGTTTCATGTGCTAATTAGAGGAATGCCTATTATGTAGCTACTGGACAATATGTTCTATAAATGTCTGTTAGGTCCATTTGGTCTATTGTGCATTTAAATCCAGTGTTTCTTTGTTGATTTTCTGCCTGGATGATCTGTATAATACTAAGAGTGGGTTATTAAAGTCTCCAATTATTATTGTATTGTAGTCAATCTCACTTTTTAGCTTCAATAATACTTGCTTTATATATTTGAGTGCGCTGGTGTTGGGTGTATATATGTTTAACTCTGGTTAAATTGATCCCTTTATCATTATATAATAACTGCTTTGTCATTTTTTACTGTTTTTTGACTTAAAGTTTGCTTTATCTGATGTAAGTATAGATACTCCTAACTTTTGGTTTTTATTTGCATGGAATATCTTTTTCCATCTCTTTACTTTCAGTCTCTATATGTCTTTGCAGGTGAGATGAGTATCTTGTAGGCAGCATATAGTTTAAAATCGACTCAACTAGTCAATTTCTTTTAAGTGAAAAGTGTAATCCAGCTATATTCAAGGTATTATGGACATGTGAGAGCTTATCCTGTCATTCTATTATTTGATTTTTGGTTTGTATTGTTCATTTCTTACTCTCTGTTCATCATTGTGGTTTAGTGGCTTTTCATAGTGGTAGCATTTTAGTCTATTCCTTGTTTGTGTGTTTGCTCCACCAGTGGTTTTTATATTTTCATGTGTTGTCCTGATGGTAGATGCCATTAGGGCCAGCCTAGTAATGATAAATAGCCTCAGCTTTTGCTTGTCTGGGAAAAATTTTATTTCTCCTTCATTTTACTATGTGTGGTATCCTTGGCTGACAGTTTTTCCTTTTAACACTTTAAATATATCATCCCATTCTCTCTTGTCCTGCTGAATTTTCTGCTGAGAAATTTACTGTTAGGCTTATGGAGCTTTCTTTACAAGTGAATAGACTCTTTTTTCTTGCTATTTTTATCATTCTTTTTGTCTTTTATTTTTAACAGTTCTACTATTATGTGCCATAGAAAATATCCCTTTTGAATTGTATCTATCTGGGGATCTCTGAGCCTACCGTATCTGAATGTATAAATATATGTCTTGCTAGACTTGGGGAAGTTTTCATCTATTAGTTCATTAAATAGGCTTTCCAACTCTTTTGTTTTCTCTTTACCTTCTGAGACACAGATAATTTGAAAATTGGGTCACTTTATGGTACCCCTTATGTCACATAAGCTTTGCTCATTCTTTTTTGTTCTTTAAAAAAAAATTTTTTTGTCTGAACAGTTTATTTTGAAAGACATATCTTCAAGTTCTGTGAGTCTCTTTTCACTTGATCTAGACTATTGTTACAGCTAATGAATATATTTTGTATTTCATCTAATGAATTCTTCAGGTCCAGAATTTCTGTTTGTTAATAATATTTATCTCTTTGATAAATTTCTTATTCATACCCTGAATTGTTTTTCTGATTTATTGTACTGTTTTTAGTTACTGTTTTTAATGTAACTATTTTGAATTTTGGAGGGTGGATTTTGTAAGTTTCTTTTTGATAGAAATCTGTTACTGGAGAATTATTTTGTTTCTTTAGAAGTGTCATATTTTCTTGCTTTTTCATATTTCCTGTGTTCTGATGTTGATATCTGCATGTCTAGTGTGACAGTTGTTTCTAATTTTTTGAATTTGCTTTATAGGGGAGGACTTTTTCCTGAAGATGTATCTATGGCGTGGTTGGGTTTTGGTTTTTATTTTGGTTGCCTGTAGTATTGTAGTCTCTGTACAACTTATTCAGCTGTAAACCACATCAACGATTTCTATGATTTCCTTGGTGGTTTGTTAGTGGAGATTGTGATAATATTTTGCTAGTGACTAGAATGCCAGGTGGCCCAGTCTTTGGGCCTCAGCAGCCTGAGAATGTCCATCCTTGGGTCCCAGGTTGCCACATGCTGACACCAGTGTTAGCTGGTCTAGATACACCAAGCCTTGGGCCTCCAAGAGTCTGACTTGTGTGCTGGGAATGACAGTGATGGGCTGGGAAGATAGGCGGGTTCTCAGGTCCCTGGTCAGCAGCTCTGGCATGAGTAATGGCATTAGCAGTAGTTGAACACCTCTCTGGGACATAAGCAGTTTTCACTGGTGGTGGTGGTGGTGGCTGCGTTAGTTTTAGGGCCAATGTGAGTCAAGAGGCTCTCCCATGGCTAGTATCTCAGGAATCTATGGTGGAAATGTGGACCACTGGGAGTCATCTAGTTACCTTTTCCTCATATTAGGGAGCCTTTCCAAGCTTCCAGCTGCTCCACACTGAGGAGACTGCCTTATGTCTCTTTCTTTTCCTGATTTCGTGTTTCTTATCACTTCCCTGTTGAATTACATGCTTTCTCATAGATGATCTATTTGAAGTGTGATTATCTACTGTTTTGATTCTGCTTTGTGAAAGAGGTGAGGACTAGGTGCATCTAATTAGCTACTTTAAATCCCCTCCCTTTTTATATTTCCTTTTTTCTTGTTATTTTTCTTAATTTATATCTATTTCCATATATTGAATAATGATAAAATCCTCCAAAAGATCCCATCCTTTGTATTTATGGTAATGACTCTTAAATCAATCATCATTCCTTACCTCTCTATGTGGATGACCTCTCTACCTATATGGCCTTAAGGCCCCAGAAATTCAGTGTATCCTATACTTACAGTTTTTTTCCTGTTACCTATCTTTCATCATTCTGGGTATCTGACTTAATGACTCTGCTTTCTAACCAGTTGTCCAATCTATGGTTAAAAATATCATAGATATCTTTGACCACAGCTACTTCTTTATTCACCCTATCAGTCACAACATCATGTCAATTCTACCTCAGAAATATGTCTCATGCTTCTCCCCTTATCTGATTATTTGTTACCCTGTACCAGTGCTTGTTACTCATTGTCCCAGCTCTCATATAAGCCTCCAAACTGGTCTGTGTCTATAATCCCCTACTTCACACAATCCCTGTACTACCGTCAAACTTCATTACAAAACAAAAACAAAAACACACAAAAAAACAACCAGATAAAGAAGTTTTACTTGGAGAAGATGAATAATTTCTGGAGATAGATGGTGGTGATTGTTGCAGAACAATGTAACTTTATTTAATGCCACTTAAAGAGTTGAAATGATACAATTTATGTTACGTATACTTCAACCACAATTAAATACAAATATATGGTCATGTCATTCCTAGGCTTAGAATCCTCTTTGGTAGTTAGCATTGGTTTTTCACCAGCTAGTACAGAAAAAAAAATCCAAACATCTTTGCAATCTAACCCTAATCATCCTCTCCAGGCCCTCCTGGCCCCTATATTCTACATCTCAAACACACTCTCTAGTCCTCAAACATGTTTCAATTATACATAATTTCCCAACAATTTATTATATCCATAAAGTCTTTTCTTTATTGAGAAAATTTATATAAATTATATACAGTAAATTTATTGAGATAATTTATATACAGTAAAATTTACCTCCATTTAAGTAGGTGTTTAACATCTTTTAATACTTAATAACAGACATTAACATTGCTTATTAAACTAAGACATTAATGTCTTTTATGGCCTATGCCATCACTCATGCCTGTAATCCCAGCACTTTGGGAGGCTGAGGCAGATGGATCACCTGAGGTCAGGAGTTCGAGACCAGCCAGACCTACATGGAGAAACCTCCCATCTCTACTAAAAATACTACAATTAGCTGGGCATGGTTGCAAACACCTGTAATCTCAGATACTGGGGAGGCTGAGGCAGGAGAATCACTTGAACCCAGGAGGCAGGTGTTGCTGTGAGCCAAGATGGCGACACTGCACTCCAGCCTTGGCCACAGAGTGAGATTCTGTCTCAAAACAAACAAACAAACACCAAATGTCTTTTACATTTACTGTTGTTTAATGTCTTTTTACAAATCATTTTCAAGACATAGAACACTCCCATCTCCCCAAACATTTCTTCATACCTCTTTTCAGTTTTGTCTTTTACCACTACTCTCTATCAGCCACTGATCTGTTTTCTAATTTTATAGTTTTGACTGGTCTAGAAATTCACACAAATGATCATGTAGTTTCTGTGTCTGACTTCTGTTATTTAATATAATACTCTTCAGATTTCTTTTACTCCTGAATAATACTCCATTATTTGAATATACCACAATTTATACAATCACCACATGATGGACACTTGGTGTTTCTAGCTTGGGGATATTATGAATAAAGCTACTTATGAACATGTGCATACTAACTTTTGTGTGGACATGTGTTTCTGTTTAGATTGGGTAAATATCTAGGAGTAGAATTGCTGGGTCATACGATAAGTACATATTTAACATAGCAAGATGTCAAACTATTTTCCATTGGTTGTACTATTGCACCTTTCCATAAAAATGTTATCAGAGTTTCAGTTGCTTCACATCCTCACCAATACTTATTATTTATTGTCAGGATTTTTTATTTTAGCCATTGTAATGTATGTGTGTATTATTGTCTCACGATGGTTTTAATTTAAATTTGCCTGAAGACTACTTAGGTGGAACCTTTCTTCATGTGGTCAACTATATATCTTTTTTGGTGAAATGTTTATTCAAAATTTTGCCCATTTAAAAATTTTCAGTTGTTTGTCTTTTTGTAATTGAGAAATAAAGATTCTTTATATATTATGGAAAGAAGTCCTTTATCATATATGTATTCTGCAAATATTTTCTCCTAGTATTTGGTTTGTCTTTTCATTTTCTTAATTGTGTTTTTAGAATAACAAATGTTCTAAATTTGGATGTAGTTCAATTTATCAATTTTTCTAAATGATCTGCCTTTTTTGTGTTCTAACTAAGAAATAAAGTAAATTAAGACATATAGTGAGATCGTAGATTGGAAGAATAAAGATTGTTAAGATGCCAATTCTGCCCAGTTGACCTACAGATTCAATGCAGTCCAGTTTGAAATGTTAGTTGATTTTTCAAAAATAAAAATTGGTAGTTAATTCAAGGGAACAAAGATTTTCTCTTGTGTTTTCTTCACTTTTCGGTCTTACATTTAGGTATATAACACACTAGGGTTAGTTTTCGTGTATGATGTAAAGTGAATTCTTTTATCATCAAATTGCCTTGGCACTTCAAACTGTTCGTATTATTCTAGCTTCAGAATAATTCTTGAAATCAGGTAGTATTAGCCTTGCACTTCATTCCCTTTCAAATTTGTTTCGGTTATTCTAAGTCCTTTTCATTTCCACATACATTTTAGAATGAGCTTTATCAATTTTTACAAAGAAAATTCCAAACAGCTATTGATTAGTATGATACTGAATCTGTAAATCAATTTGGATAAATTGGCATCATAACAATGCGTCTTCTAATTTATAAACTTTATGTGGCTATCCATTTATTTGTTTTCAGTGATATTTTATAATTACATAGTTTTAGATTATAGTTATTGAACATATTTTGTTTAGTTTATTTACATATATTTCATATTTTTAATGGAAAATATTATTTTCTTAATTTTAATTTCTATTTGTTCATTGGTAATAAAAAAATTTTCAGACATTCCATTCACTTAGAAGAATTGTCATTAATCTGTGTGATTCAAAGCCCCAAATTCCCATTTGTTCCATAATATCTTTCTCACTACTATATCATCTTTGGAAAGTCCCTCTATTACTGAGGGCTAAATAGCAGAAATGGTTCTTTGATCAGATGATTGAAGGATAAGTATAGCATAGGGAAATTTATGAGGGAGGAACAGACTCAAGTGAGACACCATGGTAAATAATCTTGAGAGAAATCAACACAGTAAGTAAGTTTTGAGTGCTTGATGGAGGAACGAATAAACAAAGTGAGACAACTGAGGGGAAAGAGGAGGAAAGGATAACTCTAACTTTTCTACATGAACACATCCACAAAATAAATGTAAAATCATCTTATTGATTCTTAGTTTTGGAATAGACTCAACTCATTACATTGTAGAATACTTCTTTGATCCCTCAATATCTGGAGATGAGAAGTATACAAAAAGACAAACAGACAAAGATGACGCGTGTACATCATCATATTCAGTTGTTCACGTTCGTGTGGAAAACAGAAATGTTTATAATATTAAATTAAAATTTTGGATAGTTCTACTGTTCTTGGGATTAATATTTAATACCAAATAATGAAGTAACATGGTGGGATCTTAAATAACAATGAGTCGAAAAGTTTTCAGCAATGTGTTTTGCCCTCTTTTTCCTGGATACTTCCTGCAGGCAAAAGACTACACAGCCATCTTCCTGTAAAACTTATTTCCCTCTGGCTCACATTCTCATGAAAAGTTGCATTTTTTTTTAAAGTAAGTAAACATATCCCCTACTCAAGGACTGTAGGTTGTAAGTACGGTACATTTCTGTGTCAACAGAATGTTAAAGAAAGATTTAACATGGGTAAATCAGATTAGGTCAATTAACTTGAGAATAATCAAGAGTTGACGATAATCTTCTAGTCAGCTATATGTGCTTTATTTCGGGGCAAATAAAAAACAGTTATGACAAAGACAGCAGTCCAGATGTTAGGGATACATGTTCAGTGATCAGACAGAAAACAAGACTGATGTGACTATAATATCTGTCACTTTACTGGTCAATAGTATTGATTTGGAATTCTCTGCCTAGATATATCAACATCTTCAAACTTTATGCTTAATTTACAAAATTAATCTTCCCAAATAAAGTATAGAGGCATTTTTAGGTCTATAATATATGATGCTCATTTTTCTTCACCCAGAAAAACTCTCCTTTAGTATTGATGACTGATTTATCATTTTTTTCCTAAAAATGTTGATTTTGTGCATGTGTGTATTATGTTTCTTGGTTTAAAAATTATGAGCATTTATTATGTCACATTTTCTGTGAGTCAGAACTTTGAGAGTTTGGTGATCTGGCTCTGGGTCTCTTATAAGTTGCAATCAAGCTTTCAGCCAAGGCAATCATCCTCAGAAGGCTTCACTGGAGCTGGAGATCTTCTAAGCTCATTCTACAGCACTGCAGCAAAAAGGTCTCAGTTCCTTACTGGCTGCTGGCCAGAGGCTTCCATCCTTTTCCACATGGGCCTCTTCATAAGAAAATTGGAGCGTACTCATGACACGGCAGCTAGCTTTCCCTTAAACAAGTGATCCAAAAAGATCTTTCTTTCTTGGAAGAAAGAATCCTTTTCTAGGACTGCAGGTTTTTCTCTTTCAGTATTTTAAACAAGTCTTTCCCTTGTCTTAGGGCTTCCAGCGTTCCTGAAGGAGTCTTCTGTCAATCTTTTCTTGTGGTTTTGAAGGTAATGCATCCTTTTTATTCTGCAACTATTTTAAGAGTTTTTCTTTGGCTATAATGTGGCTGTCATGGTTCTCTTTGAATTCATCCTACTTTGCAGTTGTTAAAAATATTTTTTTTTTACATCTGCCCATTTAATTATTTCATCATTCTCAGTCATTTTTCAACTGTTGCTTTGATTCCATTTTCTGTCTTCTTTTCTATTGGGACTCTAATTACATGTTAGGTATTTTTAGCATCTCTCATGTTTCTTACATTCTATTTGTTCTGTTTTGTCAATTTCTTTCTTTTCTCCTTTTAATGCTTTGGTTAAATGATTTCTATTGATTATCTTCTAGTTCTTTCTGTCCTTAGCTTTCTCCAGTCTACTGTTAAAACCCAAATAATAAGGTCTTAATTTAAAATACTGTATTTTAAGTTTTGGGATATTTATTTGGTTTTCAGTATATTTTAATTTTCTCTTGAAAGTCTCATTTTGTCTATATTTTACTCTTATTTTCTTTAACATATTAATCACAAATATTTTCCAGTCCTTCTCTGCTAACTCCAATATCTTGGTTATCTCTGTGTCTACTTCTATTTTAAGTCTTCATTATTAGTAAATTTTCCTGTTTCTTTGAATTCTTCTAGTTTTAAAATTGTACACTAGGGAATTTGAATGATACTTTGTAGAGACTTTAGATTATTTTGCCTTCCTATAAGGAGTATCGGGCTTTTTAAAATTTGACAGGCAATTAAATTATTGTTTTATTATTTTCATCTGTCAGATACTGTTGTCAGGCTTTTCTGGAGAGGTTCTATTTTAGTTCTGCTCTCTTTCCTACGGTGTAGTCCTTACTTTTCACAAGGTGTTTACCTAGGTCTCATGAGCCCAAACTCCAAAATCTCCTGCAAATCTCTGCCAAGCACTTCAATCTCCTGTAGCTATACCCTGCTAGTTCTGCCAGAATCTAGCTCTGGGTATGCACAGCTGAATGCATTTTTGAGACTCCTTATGTGCAGTTCCTTCCTGAAAGGAACTCTGCCTTAAATCCTAACAGTCTTGGTAACCCTGAATTCTGCTCTTGTTTTTTTCACACAGTGAGACTGTCATTCTCTGCTTGGACTCTGTTCCTTTCATCACTGTTTGGAATATACTCTTAAGGAAAAAGCCAGAATAAATGCTGGGCTCACTTCAATTGTTGTTTGTGTGTCCATTTTTCTCAAAGAATGAGGTTCAAGTTAGTTGATGTCCAGTGCTTGCAAACTATCTGTATGAAAGAATCTTGAAATAATTTATGTTAAGTTTAAGAAAACCTAATTTTATAATGATAAGGACTATCATCAAGTAGGAAGTAGTGTTATAATGCAAATGCTTTTAACACGAGAAAACTTATATATGTACTATTCATAATAATGGATTAAAGAAGAAAAGCAAGTAGGTTCTTTGTATAGATGCAGGGAAAACATTTGATAATATTCAGCACTCATTTAGTGTTTTTTTTAAGGACAATGTTTTTCTAGATGATAAAATGTTCAAAGCAATGTATCATGATGTGTGGTATCACTCTTTCCGTACAACATTGGACCTAAGGTCCTAGGCAGCATAAAAGAAATTTAAAAGGAATAACAATTCGTAAGGAAAAGTAAACAATTGCCTTTATTAACAGAATTCTATATGAAAATAACCCCAAAATCCATAAAAATGCTTTTAAAGGTAACAGATTATTTTAATATGAGACCTATATGATGAAAATATAAAATCAGTTGCATTTTTGTGCCCAGCAAAGTAAAAATAGAAAACAAATTTTATAAATAGTAATAAAGAATTTTATGAAATACCATATAGAAAATAATGTTTTTTATAGTCTATACACATTGTTTGCATAGAGGTTTAGAAAAAAAGTCTTTTAAAATGTTAATTATGGTCTCTTATATAATCTTAGGTACTTTTGCTTCCTTTTAAAAATACTTCTGTATCAGCCAGGCACAGTGGTTCACGCTAATATCCCAGCACTTTGGGAGGCTGAGGCTCAGGAGTTCAAGAACAACATGGCAAAAACTCATCTCTCCAAAAGATACAAAAATTAATTGGGTGTGGTAGTGTGCACTTTTAGTCCCAAGTACTTGGGAGGTTGAGGTGGGAGGATTGTTTGAACCCAGGATGCTGAGGCTGCATGGAGCTGTATTTGCACCACTGCACTCTAGCCTGGGTGACAGAGTGAGACCTTGTCTCCAAAAAAAAATAAATAAATAAAAATATTTCTGTATCATTTAATTTTCTAAATGTATAGTTTAACTTTATATTCAGAACTTTAAGAACACTTTATATGATCTTTTTTTAAGTTATACTTTTACTTAAACTGTTTAAAGCTGACAGAGTAAAATACAAACATGTACCTAAAAGTAAATGTTACTGTCTACTACACAAGCTTCTAATTAGCGACAAAAAAAAAAAAAAAATCTGTCAGGATACTTACTTGATGTCATGAAGTCAAACTATTGTTTCATTCATTAATGTTTAATTTTGAGCAGCTTTTGAAACTTTCTGAACATTAGAGAATCATCCAATCATTCAGAAAACATTTGATGAAAATCTAAATAATCTAAACAAAAGTAGCCTTTTTATTTCTTATTGGAAATGACTAAAAGAAAAGACAAGTTTAGTTAAAGGATTTAAGTTAGTAGCTATTTTAAAGGTATGCTTTGAGATAAAGCCACCAAGTGAAATGTTATTTCCATATTTACTTTACTTTCAGTGTTTGCCTAATGTCTACTTGTATATTTTAATTTTTTTTAAAGACGGAGGCTTGCTCTGTTGCCCAGGCTGGGCTGCGGTGGCACAATCTCAATTCACTCTAACTTCCACCTCCCGGGCTCAAGCAATTCTCCTGCCTCAGCCTCCAGAATCACTGCGATTACAGGCATGTGCCACCATATCTGGCTAATTTTTGTATTTTTGGTAGTGATGGGGTTTCACCATGTTGGCCACATTGGTCTCGAACTCCTGACCTCAAGTGATCCATCCACCTTGGCCTCCCAAAGTGTTGGGATTAAAGGCATGAGCCACTGCGCCTTGCCTGTTTTAATTTTTAATTTAAGTATTTTCAGATTTCTTATTTTCCAATTAATAAACTGCCTAATTTACATTTAAGAATATCACTAACTCAGAGCTCCCACCTCTTGAGTCACTTGATTGCTCTTCCTGGTATTAAACTTCTGTGAATGAACATAACTTGGAATGCTCATAAGCAGCCCGGAACATCTGGCTTCCAGTCTTAGTATAATAAACCTTAAGTTTTACAGTTTTTTAAGTGAATGCCCGAAAAATTTATCTTCACAAGGGTCTTCTTTCTACCCTACTTACGAACAATGAAAAAATCATAGGTAAAAAACTAAATTAATTTAAAAAACTAAACACAATAATATTCTGTGTATTACAAAACATTATGAGAAGTTAGATTAATGTAAACGAATCTTTCCAAACTTTATAACAATGGCTTAATCAGTTCCTCATTTACTTGATTAAGTTTTTCAATAGCTCTATGTTCTCTGTGTTGGGAATCATTCTGACTCATTAGTTTTTCATTCCATGCTATTAAGTATCAATACTTATGCTCATTGGCATTGCCATCAGTTTTATATCCATCTAATTGGTATCCCTATATGTAGTCATGTTAATTATAAAGGGTATCAAGTCTCAAAGAAAAAAATATTCTTCCCCTTCACAGTGTTTGGCTTAGGATGACAAATAATTACAGATAACCACAAGAATACAAATTCATCCTGCAAAGAGAAAGAAGCATTGGGAGACATCTGGTTTCTCTATCCTTTTGTAAGGGCAGCAATCTTATGAAAAGGACAGAGATTGATTCATTCATTCACTTGATGAGTAAGTGTATAATGAATATTTACCAGAGAGAGAGTATTTTGAAATGGTTAAGAACATGTACTATTGAATCAGACAGCCTGGGTTTACATTCTGCCTCTACCACTTAATAGCGTTGTGTCTCAGTGTCCTCACCTGTAAAATGAGGATGACTTGGAAATTAATAATGGGGAAATAATAGTATCATTGTCCGTGAGTTCATGATGTTAAGTGCTTAGTCTGCCATAGCCTGTCAGTGTCAGTCTGTCACATTGTAAGTGCTTAATAAATATTAGCAATGATGACATGTGTTATGTAATGTAGATTGACATAGAACTTAGTAGTCAGTAAAAGAGTAATTCAAACTTTCAAGCTTTCAAAGCTATTTTTAATCTTCCCTCTACACTGTAAGCTTTATCAGTATTTCACTGTAATTATTAATCTTTTTCATGTTATATTTTCCATATAATTTCATCTGTCTATACCAATATGCATGGATTTGTTTTACGAGAGAATTTTTACATCATTCTTTTCTACTGCATTATGGATTTCTTTGACTTCTTTATTCTTGAGTTAATGAGGTAAGTGCCCCAATCCTTTCTATGATTTAAATGAGCAAATAAAAAATGATTTGCTGGGGAACAAGCTTTAGCTGTTGAAGGTTTTGGCTTCCTGATAGAGTGGAACTTCTTTTTTTTTTTAACCTTTATATTGAGTTCAGGGCTACAAGTGCAGGTTTGTTGCATAGATAAACTCATGTCATGGGGGTTTGTTTTACAGATTATTTAATCACTCAACTATTAAGCCTAGTACCCGTTAGCTATTTTTCTTTATTCTTTCCCCCTTCCCACCAACCACCCTCCAAAAGGCCCCAGAGTGTGCTCCTCCCCTCTATGTGTCCATGTGTTCTCATCATTGAGCGCCCATTTATAAGTGAGAGAACACAAAGTATTTGATTTTCTGTTCCTGTTTCAGTTTGCTAAAGGTAATGGCCTCCAGCTCCATCCATGTCCCTGCAAAGGACATGATTTTATTCCATTCTTTTTTATGGCCACATAATATTCCATGGTGTACACGTACCACATTTTCTTTAAAGAGTGGAACTTCTTTATCACAGGACAGGCGTGAGGAGGCAGAAGGGATATCCCTTGCCTCAAGGGTAACCATGTCACAACAGGCTTGTATTGCTTTATTGTATGTGCCTGCTTCTGCATGCAGTTTATTACATTTTGGGCTATGACAAAATATATAAATGGTATGCTAGAATATTAATTGGAAGACTGTATTTACAGTTCTTTTAGCAAGAGAGAAATCTAGTCATGATCCAATAAAATATTTTAAAACATCATCCAAGAACATTCTTGTTGGCATCTCTGCCTTTGTTCTCTTTCATTTCCCTTTTTCTTTTGCTATGGTTTTGAAACATCTAGATCACTTTTTAGTATATTTGGCATCAAGGAGATTCCATTTTGATAAATGTTCCTTAATTTGAAAATAAACTTCAGAAAATCTATGTCACTCAATTGGACACCCAGTGGTGTACTTTAAACCACAGAGTAAACCAAAGACAATCATTCAGGAACATTCTAAAGAGCCAACTAATAACCAGACTGATACTGTAATAGTTGGTTCTACTCATCATTCATGTTGTATTTCTAAAATGTAGTCATATTTGTCATGGGTCTTGCTAGTGAGTGAGTTACACTGCAGAGCAAGCCTGTGTGAACCTCTAATTTTCCTTCTTAAAATATTGGTAGAGAAATTGTGAATAACAATGGCCATCATGCCATAAGTGAAATAAATCTATACTTTTTCTTTCTAAAACTATTCTTATCTGGTTTTGCCATCAAGACTTACCTCCATCATAGAATTAATGGGGGAGCATTACGTTTTACTCTAGTTTGTGAAAGAGTTGTATACAATTGAAAATACATGTTATTTGCCTACTTGGAACAATTTGCCAGTAAAAGCATTATGACTGAATTACTTTGTGAGTATATATTAACTATTGAGTGAAATGGTGATTATAAGGCTAGTCATTTATATTTTTTGAGTAAACTTTGGTAAATCATATTTTCTACAAACTTAACCATTTATCCAAGTTTTCAAGTTTATTGCCATGAAATTTTTTACATTAGTCTCATATTATGTTTTAATCTCATGGCCTATTATATTCTCTTTTAGAACATTTTAGAAGAGTTTTTTTGCATTCTTTTTTTTTCCCTGCAGTCTTCATTAACAAAAGCCTACGTACTTAGTATTTTTAAAGAACAAGAGTTTTTGATTTTGTTTTTGTTCTTGATCTCCTATTGTTCATGTTTTCTAATTCATTAATTTTTGCATTTTTTCCTTCTTGGAATTCACTTTTTATTCTCCTTTGTTTATGTGTCTTTTTTCTATTTGGGCACTAAAATCTACAATTTTGCTATAAATATACTGCCTTAGTAGCATTTTTAGATATGTATTATTTTTATAATAATTTAGTGTTCATTTTTTTTTAATTTCCACTATGATTTTTTTTTGTTCCATGAAATATGTAAAGGAATATGTTAGAATCCAAAGGGTTTAGGGGTATTTTTGGTCATAATTTTCCAGTTTAATTGTGCTGTGATCAGAAGTTGTTAATTGGGTTATTCAATAATTTGTTTTCCCATGTTCTAACAATTACTGAAAAAAAGTGTTTAAAATTTCCCACCAACAGTTCCTATCTCAGATAGGAACATAGTACATAGCACAAATTGCCTGAATATTTTTACCAGTGATTTACGTTCAGAAAGCTGGCTCAAGGTGGCTGGAAGCGATTCTAAGTGTGTGTTCAGTTGTTTGAAACTTAAGATTATTGTAGTATATGCTAAAATGATTTGACATGCCAGAAATTTGTTGGTATAATTTAAACCAGTGGTTCACAATCAGAAGAACTGAGAAAGATGTGGGGCAATTGTGTTTTATAAAATGAATGGGGGAGAACTACTTCTGTGGGTCTGATGGAGTAAATGTAAGTATAGAAGCACTCTGATTTACAGCAACCAGAAAAAACAAAGAAAATATGGCAATCAACTTTCTTGAAGAAGCTAAGGTCTTCTGAAGTTACAAGAAATAAAGGGGTTAAGGTTCCAGTGGGAGAAGACTCAGGGATGTTAGCTGGGCCTCTGTAGCTTCTGTCCTTGGGCCATTTGGTTATTCTGGGCACATGCAGAAGCATATTAGCACATGCTGCTAATAAAGACATACACAAGGCTGGGTAATTTACAGAGGAAAGAAGTTAAATTGACTCATAGTTCAGCGTAGGTGGGAGACCTCAGGAAACTTACAATCATGGCAGAAGAAGAAGCAAACGTGTCCTTCTTCACATAGTGGCAGCAAGGAGAAGTGCCAAGCAAAAGATGAGGAAAGTGCCTTATAAAACCATCAGATCTAGTGAGAACTCACTAAGAGAACAGCACGGAGGTAACTGTCCCCATGATTCAATTATCTCCCACCAGGTTGCTCCCATGACACATGGGTATTCTGGGATCTACATTTCACAGTGAGTTTTGGGTGAGGACATAGCCAAATCATATTAGGGCCTTCGTTATTTGCTAGAGCTACTGCAACAAGGTACTACAAACCGCATGGCTTTAAAGCAGATATTTTTTTGCCTAAAGGTTCTGGAGACTAAAGTCAAGATCAAAGTGTTGGCAGGATTGGCCTCTTCTGATGGCTCTTACGGAGAAACAGTTTCATGCCTCTCCTCTAGCGTTTGGTGATTTGCATGTTATCTGTGGCATTTCTTGCTTCGTAGAAGGCTTTGTCCAGATTCCTGCCTTCATATTCACATGGTATTCTCCATGTGTGCATGTCTGTCTCCAAATTTCTGCTTTTTACATGGACACAAGTCATACTGGACACAAGTCATACTGGATACTAGCCCACATGGTTCTAGTATGGCCTCATTTTAAGTAATTACATCTGCAATATCCTTATTTCCAAATATGGTCACAATCAAAGGTACTGTGGACTAGCACTCCAACATATGAATTTTGGGGGCCTTATGCCAGGGCTTTAACATAGGTTCATAACTGGGCCTCAAGCCCATGGCTGTTGTTTTTCTTCTGAAGACATTTGCTGAATACAGAGCGCTGCATTAAGAAGGGCTCTGGCCAGGTGCGGTGGCTCAAGCCTGTAATCCCAGCACTTTGGAAGGCCAAGGCAATTGGATCACTTGAGGTCAGGAGTTTGAGACCAGCCTGGCCAACACGATGAAACTCCATCTCTATTAAAAATACAAAAACTAGCCGAGCATGGTGGCACATGGTGGCCCAGCTACTCAGGAGGCTAAGACAGGAGAATTGCTTGAACCCAGAGTTAGGTTGCAGTGAGCTGAGATTGTGCCACTACACTCCAGCCTGGGGACAGAGCAAGACTCAATCTCACAAAACAAAACAAAACAAAAACCAAAATGTTCTAAAAGCTTTAGTAACAAACTTATTAAATTCAAAACAAGATTCTTCCATATCTTGTAAGACAAAGATTAAAATTTGGTTCTCACCAAGATAAGGGGCCACATAGAATACACCGGTCTTCTAATTGAAACTTAGGAAGGATAGGGGTAAACCAGATAGAAACTGAACCTTTCTAGAGCTGAAATTAAGTCTTGATTCAATTAAGTTGCTGATTAAAGTGGCCAGCAACACCAGTCAGCAGTATTATACGACTTCACTTATAGTACTTCCATTTCATTTCTTTTAGCTATTGTGTTATTTTCTCATATTTTATTTCTGTTTAAAAGCATGCAATTCATTGTTATTATTTTTACTTTAAATGTTTAATTATTTGTTTTAGTCTATTCTTGTTGCGGTAAGTAATAACTAAGGCAGGGTGACTTATAACAAAAAGAGATTTGTTTGGGTGATAGTTCAGGCTGTACAAGAGACATGGCACCAACATCTGCTTCTGGGGAGCACTTCAGGCTGCTTTACTCATAGCACAAAATGAAGGGGAGCAGCGTGTGCTGAGATCACATGGTGAGAGAGGAAGCAAGAGAGGGAGGGAAAGGAGGTACCAGGTTCTTTCTAACAACCCGCTTTCCTGGGAACTAAAAGAGCAAGGACTCAGTCATTGCCCTGAAGACAAGGTAGCAAGATCAAGCCATTCATGGGATATCTGCCTCCATGACCCAAACACCTCTCATTAGACCCCACCTCTAACGTTAGAGATCAAAACTTCAACATGTGGTTTGAAGGGGTCAAATATCCAAATCACAGTGCAATTTAATAGATTTAAATAATAAGAAAAAAGATACGCCATAAACTCTAAAACAACCACTAAAGGAAAACAGCAAAGTTGTAACTAACAAGAAAACATAGAAGATAAAAATAAACATTAAAAAGTTCAATCCAAAAGAAGGCAAACACACACAAAAATGGAACAAAGAACATATAGTACAAATAAAAACAAAAAGCAAGGTGGGGCTGGGCATGGTGCCTCATGCCTGTAATCCCAGCACTTAGGGAGGCCAAGGCAGGTGGATCACTTGAGGTCAGGCATTTGAGACCAACTTGGCCAACATGGTGAAACCCCACCTCTACTAAAAATACAAAAATTAGTTGGGCATAGTAGCTTGTGTCTGTAGTCCCAGCTACTTTGGAGGCTGAGGTAGGAGAATTGCTTGAACCCAGGAAGCAGAGGTTGCAGTGAGCCAAGATTGCACCACTGCACTCCAGCCTGGGTGACAGAGCAAGACTCTGTCTCAAAATAAATAAATAAGTTTTAAAAAACATAGCAAGGTGATACATGTAAATCAAACCATTTTAGAAATCACGTTAAATATGAATGGCCTACACACCCCTACTAAAAGGCAGAAATTGTCAACTGCAATTGTTTAAAAAAGCAAGACCCCACTTTATACTGCCTATGAAAACTCACTTTTAATTATAAATCGTAAGTTTATTAGTGGTAGAAAGTTGAAAAATATATATTATGATAATACTAATGAAAAGAAATGTAGTGTGATTATATAAATATAAAAGTGTATTTCGGAACAAAGCAAATGTCCAAGCTTAAAGAGGTTCATTTCATGACAAAAGGATCAATTAACAAAGGCATAAGAAATCCAAACATTTATGATCCTAAAAACAGAGCTTCAAAATACAAAAAAAAACAAACTTTTATAGGACTACAAAAATAAAGACACAAATGCACAGTTATGGTTAGACATCCCTCTTTCAATAATCAATAGAACAAATAGAAAATAAATAAAGGTTTATAATACTTGGACAGCACTATCAACCAATTTGACCTAATTAAATTTTATAGAACTTTCCACCCACTATCGGCAGCATTCACAGTCTTTTTAAGTGTACACAGAATATTCACCATAGATCACATTCTGAACCATAAAAGTATGTATAGTTTCATGGAGAAGCTCTCTTTATATTAACTGATTAAAGAGAAAATGGTTTCTGACTTGATTACAGAGGGATCTGCATCTTTTACTGACTTTCAATTAAAGTAGGCTGCCAGGGCACCACAAACTTTTTAAGAGTTGTTCTTTAAGGACAGCGAAGAGGAAAATCCTCACTGGAAAGAATTGAAACTGTTTATTTAGATGACCACTAAAACTAAGTAATAATATTCATTTGTTTTAACTATTGGCTTATGATTCAGCCAATTACTTGGAACTAGGAAAGAAAAGATTAGGTCATTTATGACAGCATTTGAGGAAGGGGTAAATAATGAGCCTCTCAGAACTGGATCAGTGTGCAAATATGTTTATTTGCCATTGGAAGGCTCACCCACACTACTCATTGAGAAAGCCTTTCAATAATAAACAGATGACCTGTTCTGTGTGTGTCAATCAGTCTTTTCTCCAGCTATTCCAGAATGGACTCAACAGGCTCCTGAACAAAATTCTTATGGTTGCAGGGTTGGAGACCACACATCTTCTCAACACAAAGACTTTGCCTCACCAAGGTTGACCTAAATAAGACCATGCTATGTACCCAAATGGCCAGCAGAAGCCCACACTGAGCCCCACACATAGCACCATGCTCCAGACATATTAGCCTCAATCTGAGGACAGACCGAATATACTGGACCCGCATGAGAGGTCAGTGATGCTTTTCTTCCTGGAACACTTTGTGTGAATATCCACTTTCCTTCCCAAAAACATCATCTGTGGGACTTAATAAATTGTCCCTTTAAAACTGTAACTGTGTCTCACTCAATATTGCTCTGAAAAAGAAAATACTCTTAAAGAAAAAAGGGGAAATGGGCTAATGCTCGTGAAATTTACTAGTAATAACATGTACCCATTACTTACAAGGAGCTGGCTTTATATAACAATGGAATATCCTATTGAAGATTTAGTATTAGTGTCACCTGTGAGACAGCAATTAACAAAGTTGAGGTACTCACTTACAGTATGCAGTATATGCTCTGAATGAATGAACAATACATAGTGCTGTTTCTCAAATAGCCAGAATTCATCAATTGTGGAGGGCGAAAATTTCACCCCAGTGTGAAAATAAGACTAACTTCCTCACCATGACACCCAGTGATTCACTTCTTGCAACCTTCTTCCATCTTTTGGCACTTTATGTTAATAAATCTTAGTTTCTAAAGAAAGAATATTTTCATTTGTAACAGTCCCATTAAATTAGAAGCTGGGCATTTTGAATCTTCACACCATAGGACAAATAGGAAAAAGAGAAAGTTGTAAGTTGGTTATGGTAATAATTCAGCCTCTCAAGAGTAAATAAAATTGGTGCTCAATAGTGCATCCAGGGAGGAGAATATCTATGACTGATAGATGCTCCCAATAATAAAAATTAATAGAAAGCTCTCGTGCCATATAGGCAAAACCATTCAGAGTTAAGATGCCTCAAGAATGAAGACTTGCATCATCACATCAGGTAAAAAATCTTTCCTGGCTAAGGTATTTACTATGTACAAAAATCATGGAATAATAAACCAAAGAAGTAATTTGTAGATACTAACCATGGCCTTTGATCTTTTGCAGAAATGAGGACTGTGACATCCAACAGCATTTGCTTTCTTTCTTGCTATGTCATGTATATATATTCATTAATTTAAGGAAGCTATTATTCAGGAATGTATTTTTATATTCATTTTCTTTTGCTTTTCTCCTTTTTGTTCACTTTTTACTCTACGTTATTTCTTCACATGTTAACATCCATGAAATATGTGTATGAACAATTTTTCATGTTGACCTCTCAGAAATTGTAATGCATCTTACAACTAATGGCATGTTATCATTTAGAGATTGTGTTTTTTATTTTTTGTGTGTAATAATATTGATAATGCTGCATCTTACAAATGATAATGTCATAAATTTATTCAAATTCAATAAATAAGGTATATTGGCAGCGGTTACATTTATAATCTAGTATAAAAAATTCCAGAAAATTAATATGGGATTGTTACTGTAATGGAGAAGGAATAAACATTACCCAGAAATTCTGAACTCAGCCAGTAGAAGAGACCGAGTCTGTTCATTTGGAAAGAATGTGAGGTGCTCTCATTTAGGAGGCACAGCTGTGTTATGTTACACTGGTGTGTACAGTTGTTGCTGTTGAACTTGGAGGACTGAATGTGGAAGAAGAGCAAATGTTGGGCAGTCCATAAGTGGACTGCACTCGACATCAGTCATATGTACATGTCTAAAATCATTTGCATTTCTACTTACTGTAAATACTGCCTTTTTCAGGTGATACACTAAAATGACACTTTCTAAGCACTTGAGAGTAGACAGGTGACTGGCTTCCACCCAGCAGATGATGATGCATCAAGAAACAAGGAGGTTAGAGGAAAGAAAACAAAATTCAAACAACTTATGTGGTAAGGGAGAAATAATGTAGGTTACAAGCAGTAACGAAACAAGAGAGTTCTCTGACCCCCCTTGCAGGATGTGTGGCAGGTGAGGCTCTTCTGTTCAGCCACCACATACTCACACCCCTATGGGAGTGAGAGTATGCAGATTGGCAGGTGTAGAAAACAGGGTGAGCACTTCTGGACCCCTGCCCCGTGGTAGCATCTAGGGGTGGGTGCTTGTGACTCCTGAAGCCCCAATGGGTATGTTACAGTGCCCTTTTGGCTCTGCCATCCACAAATGGCTTAAGTGTTAACTAGCTCAGTGTGCTTTTTGTACCTATGTCCTTGTTTGGCATCCAGGAAGAATCAGGTCACACAGACAAATTGAAGGATGGTGAATTCAGGGGATTTTTTTGCTGGATGAAGGTGGCACTCAGCGAGATGGATGGGGATCTGGAAAGGGGATAGAGTGGGAAGATGATCTTGCTCTGGAGTTCAGTTGTCCTGCAGCCAATCTCCTCTCAGACCGTCCCCAACTGAACTCCTCTCAATGTTCAGATGCTCCTTCTCTTCTCTCTTTCTCTGCTGTGCCACTCTTTTACCCCTTTGCTCTTTTGCTCATGGAGCCTGGGGTTTGGGGTTTAAATGGGTACAAGATACAGGGGCATGGCAGGCCAAAAGGCAACATTTGGGTGGGAAAACCGTAATGCTTGTTCCCATTTAGTCTGCAGGTTTCCAGGCTCGAGGGTGGGACCTTTGCCAGGGAACCACCCTCTTCTACCCAGTATTTCCTTGCCTTCTGTTCATATCAGTAAAACTGATATAATTGTCAGAGCCGTGCTAAAGAATGAAAACCCCATTTCTTTGGATGTAGAATCATCTCAGTGATCCCTTGTTTGAAATTCACGCTACTGAGTCATATGATGAGGATTACTCCAAGCTGGAGATTAATTAGAGATATGGCAGAAAGTCAGTAAGAAAATAAGTCTAGGGCTCTAGAAAAGCAGTTTAAAGTATTTATCTGTAGGTTATAGGATAAACATATGGTCTAGAAAGCTAGAAAGAGATGGAATGGTGAGGGACTTATGAAAGCTTAAAATGATAAGCAAACACTGTGAGAGGGAAAAAATACAAAACAAAAGACACACACACACACACACACACAGAAACACAAATGCTACACAAAGCTTGTTTTAATGACACCCCAAGTTTAGTGATTACGCTTCCATCTGTTGCCCACTTCTTCGCTCTTATGGCCAGTGGGACCTGAAAGTCATACACTCAGGGCCAGATCAGCCCCAGGAATGAAAAGAAATTCAATGGCAAAATGTCCCTTTTTCTTTCTCATTTTGGAACTGTCTCTTTTCTCATTTCTGAGGGAAAATTTGCCCATGTTTTCTCCTCCTTTTACACATGAAAACTTAAACTGTCCAAAAACTCTAGAGGACATGTCCCACTCAGTAGCTGGCTTCAGCTAGTGGATTCCTAGAAAAGTGCCTGAGAATTCATGCTCCCAGATTTTGTGGTGTTCACATGGAATATGGCATTGTGTAACAGTTGAAGCACAAAGGTGTATAGGTTAACAGAATGCCTTCATAGAATAAGATCAGAACAAAGTACAAAGATTGTCTTATTTCTACCACAAACTGCTTTAATTCAACAAAAGTGTGACCAATTTTTTTTTGTTGTTTTTGTTTTTGTTTTTGAGACAGAGTTTCACTCTTGTTACCCAGGCTGGAGTGCAATGGCGCGATCTCAGCTCACCGCAACCTCCGCCTCCTAGGTTCAGGCAATTCTCCTGCCTCAGCCTCCTGAGTAGCTGGGATTACAGGCATGCGCCACCATGCCCAGCTGATTTTTTGTAGTTTTAGTAGAGACGGGGTTTCACCATGTTGACCAGGATGGTCTCGATCTCTTGACCTCGTGATCCACCCGCCTCGGCCTCCCAAAGTGCTGGGATTACAGGCATGAGCCACCGCGCCCGGCCCTAAGTGTGACCAATTTTTTTAAAGACACTTTTCCCATAGAGAGTTGGGACCTATGTCATCTTCCTTAATATCTAAGTGAGTTGTGTCACTGCTTTGATCAATAGAACACAGTGAAAGTGGCAGTGCTAGGCCCAGGCCTTAAGAAACAGACAGCTACCATTCCTGTTTCTTGGAACATTTGGTCTTGGCTGCTCTTGGCCACTTGAATCTCCATATAAGAAGTTCAAGTATCCTACTAGAGAAACCACATGGTGAGGCCCTGGCTGTGAGAGAACCTTCCCTGTGCTCAGCTTCCCTACTTATCTGAGTCTGGTGAATCAGAACACACTCACATGCAATAAGGTACATAAAGTAGGTTTTTTTATGGACAGTCAGGTAGCAAGAAACATAGAAACTTAGGATCCATTGTGAGCCAGTGCTCAGGAAAGCTCCCCGGGATAGATGAAATCTCAACTGTGAGCACCCAACTTGCATCCCAGCTGAGTGGCCCTTGGGAAAGGCAGCCCACCCCAGGTTACATCCCTCAGGTGCAGTGCCACTCACTGGGCTGAAGTTGGGAAGAACATTCTGCTTTCAGGGGAGAGAGGAACAAAGCCCAGGCTTGTCCAGACAGATCTTCGCTAACTCAAGATGTTACCTTTTTTAGGAGGGACAGGAACAGGAACTGGGGTGTTTCAGGCAGTTCCTCCCCATCCCGGGAGGCTGCATTCCCAGCACATTCTGCAGTTACTCTCTAGAACTGCATGCAAGAATGGGGGAGAATTGAGCCCATCCAAAGCCCCTGAGAACTGCCCTGCACTGCCACTACACGGAGGCGGGGCCCAGGTGAGCCCAGTTTCCCAGCCTTTCCTTCCAAGACTCCAGGTCTTTGACCCTCCAGACCAGACCAAGCCACCAGCTGAGTACTACTGAATGACCCCCAGTCAGTACAACATGGAAAAAGTAACCAATCGTGTTCTGCTCAAATGCCTGAAACACAAAATTATGGATATGCAGTCATGTGCCACATTGATGCTTCAGTCAATGACAGACCATGTATACAATGGTGGTCTCATAAAATTATAATGGAGCTGAAAAATTTCTATCGCCTAGTGATATGATGGCTGTTACAATACAGCACAAGGCATTACTCACACAAATCTATGATAAAAAATGAAACAAACCAAACAAACCACCAAGGACATATTTCTGGAAGGAATGACATCTTCTCAAGAAGAATCTCAGGCAGGTCCTTCAGGAGGTATCCAGAAGAAGGTATTGCTATCATAGGAGAGGGCAGCTCCATGCGTGTTATTGCCCCTGAGGACCTTCTGCTGAGACAATATATGGGAGTGGAAGACAGGGGCGTTGATGATCCTGACCCTGTGTAGGCCTAGACTAACGTGTGTGTTGTGTCTTATTTTAACAAAAATGCTTATAAAGTAAAATAAATAAATCATTTTTAAAATGGAAGAAACTTATAGAACAAGGATAGAAAGAAAAAATACTTTTGTGCAGCTGTACAATGTGTTTGTGTGTGGTTTGTTTGTTTGTTGGTTTGTTGGTTTGTTTTTGAGATGGAGTCTCGCTCGGTCGCCCAGGCTGGAGTGCAGTGGTATGATCTCAGCTCACTGCAACCTCCATCTCCTGGGTTTGAGGGATTATTTTACCTCAGCCTCTCAAATAGCTGGACCTACAGGTGTGTGCCACCACACCTGGCTATTTTTTGTATTTTTAGTAGAGATGGGGTATCACCATATTGGCCAGGCTGGTCTCAAACTCCTGACCTCATGATTCACCTGCCTCGGACTCCCAAAGTGCTGGGATTACAGGTGTGAGCCACTGCACCCAGCTGTGTTTGTGTTTTAAGCTAAGCGTTACTACAAAAGTCAAAAGTTTAAAAAATTGAAAAGTTTATAAAGCAACAAAATTACAGTAAGCTAAGATTAATGTTTTATTAAGAAAAAATTTAAAAAATAAATTTAGTCTAGCCTAAAGCATACGGTGCTTATAAAATCCATAGTAGTGTACAGTAATGTCCTAGTCCTTCTCATTCAATCACCATTCACTCACTCACCCAGAGCAACTTCCAGTCCTGCAAACTTCATTCATTATAAGTACTCTACAGAGGCATACCATTTTAAATCTTTTATACCACATTTTTACTGTACGTTTTCTCCATGTAGATACACAAATACTTGGGCCAGGTGTGGTGGCTCACACCTGTAATCCCAGCACTTTGGGAGACCCAGGCAGGTGGTTCACCTGAGGTCAGGAGTTCAAGACCAGCCTGGTGAAGATGGTGAAACCCTGTCTCAATTAAATGTACAAAAATCAGCTTGGCATGGTGGTGGGTGCCTGTAATCTGAGCAGCTCAGGAGGCTGAGGCAGGAGAATCACTTGAACCCAGGAGAGGGAGGTTGCAGTGAGCCAAGGTAGCACCATTGCACTCCAGCATGGGCAACAAGAGCAAAACTTTGTCTCAATAAAAAAAAAATGATACACGAATACTTGCTGTTGTATTACAACTGCTTACGGTATTCTGCACCTGCTGTACAAGTAAGTAGCCTAGGAGCAATAGGCTGTAACTTAGAGCCTAGGTGTGTGGTAGGCTATACCATCTAGGTGTATGTAAGGGCACGCCATGATGTCTGCACAACAATGAAATCTTCTAATGATGCATTTTTTCAGAACATATCCCCATTGTTAAGTGATGCATGACTATAATTATATGGTTGTAGTTTTAAGTCATCAAATTTTAGGATAGTTTGTTACACAGCCATAGATCATTAGAATAAGAAGTATGGCTAAAAAGCTGCTGATAAACACTATTTTTATAAGTCTGCTATAGTGTCTACTTAATTTGCTTCATGATTTTAGAGGTGCCTTCTGTTTTTTTGGGTGAGTACTTTAACCTCAAGAATTGTTGTCCTTTAAGCCCCTCTGTTAAGGAACCAATGATTTGGAAATGCAAGCTTATGCTCATTTGGGAGTTTCACTCAAAAAAAGCAACAAAATGAATAATTTTGTATTAAAAATAATATACAAATCTTCTCTGTCGTTCTTACTCATTTCATCTACCAAGTAAAACTTTTACATGCATATGTTTTATAGGTACTAGGACACTGAGGGGAATCCTCCCCACAGTGGCTGCATTCCAAGCTTAGTTCACCTAACGCCTACTGGGCAGAGTGGGTGAAGCTATTTGTAGATCTGTAAAGCATTTGGGATCCTCCTGGGTAAAATGTGGTGTTCGAATTATAAGACCATTATCATTAACAATTGGCAGGAGCCTCCTCTCATTTCTCCTGGAGAGAAGGGGTTGAAAGATGTTTTCTTTCATCGTCATGCTGACCTCACCTGACAGGCTCATGCTATCTGGAAGGAAGCCCCCTTCTCAGCTCCCTAAGGCCCAAGCACCCCTTTGCTCTGAGCAGCATGGGTATAGTCTACGGTAGAGAAATGAAATTCTTTTGCCAGATAAAATGGTTATGGCAGTTGGTGATTATTGCCCAGAATACTGTGTCGGGGAATTAAATGTAAGAAATGTCATAGAAGAAGAAAGACATACGTTTAGGTCAGCTTCAGTCATCAGCTTCGTCTATCTGCACACGCACCCCAGACATTCAGTACAAAGTCTGTGACCCACGTTTGAGTTGACACGTGTAGCTGCATGATGAAAACTCATTTTCAGTTATTCAGGAAACTGGCAACAACTGTAAATGGCAGAATGTCTATTGTGTGATAGGCACTATATGTACTTTTTCTCATTCAATCACTGTAGTAGTTCTTTAGATTGTTAAATATTTTTTATTATATAGCTGGGAAAGCTGAGACTGAGAAAGATTTAGCAGGCTGACCAGGATGACACAGTTAGGAAACAGTGTAAATAGGATTCAATCACTTTATGATATCAAAGTTGCTAGCTTGTTCACATCTATACACTTAATTGGTAATATAGGAATAGATGTCACCTGCTTTAAAAAATCAAACAAGGAAATAAACAACAAACTAGAATGTAAAAGTACTGGAATAAAGATATTTTGCTATAATGAGAGTTCTTGAAGGGTTATTTACCAGTAAGTAGATAGTGATCTAACAGAGAAATAAATACTTGAAAAATACAAGATAAAGAATAAAACATACTCCAGTACAATGTTAGCTATTGTCCAGTACTCTTCAAAGTACTTATATGTTAACTTATTTCATCCTTCTCAATGACTTCATGAGAGAGGTATTCTTAATAGACCCGTCTTACAAATAGGGAAACTGAGGCATTGAGGGGTGAAGCAGTGTGCCTAAGTTTACACAGTCAGTAGGTTGTGAAGCCAGACTTAAAGCCAGAAGCCTGGCTTAAGAGTCCAACCCCTTCATCTTGGATGTAGAATCCAGATGTTGAAATCCTGGTTCTGCCACTTTCTAATTTTGTGACCTGAAAGACGTTACTTACTTTTTCAGAGCCATATTTTTCTGATCTGTAAGATAGGGGTGATGATACAAAACTTATGAAATTACTGCAAGAATTACACGTTTGCTGCCTGCCACAAATGGGTTCTCAGCAAATGTCAGTTCCTTCCAAATTCCTTGCTATTTCTCCTCTTGTTTCTCCCCGTCCTTTCTCTGTCATTCTTGCTTTCCTTCTCTCATCACCCCCCCCCACCACTTTGATTCATTAGTGGCTGCCTCATGTGCTCTGGGGCCATTTGCATCCACAAAGGCATCAGGGCTGGCACCCTGCCTTCCAGCTGGGGGTGGTGCCAAGAGCCGCGAGAACAGTGCTCACAGCCTTTGCCACACTCAGCTCTTCCTCCCCCTTCATCCAAGGCAATGCCGCCAAAGGTCATTTCAGTATGAAGTCTGATTGAGGTCCTGGGGTGAGAAAATAGCTGTCGTTCTAAAGATCAGTACTAGCCCAATGGAGAGTTCAAGCAAGTCCCTGCAGGAAATGCTGGTACCAGAACTGGGTTTGCTCCAAGATCATCTATTCGGTGACAACATCATTCTCATCAAGTCTGCTTCTGGATTTGTCTGCATGAGGCCCACAGAACCAGAGCTGAGGAAACATCAGCTGGGCTGGCACAGTCCTTACTTCTTTCATATCCCCCTTGTCAACAGTTTGAAAGTGAGATGGCTAATTTTGTGCATGACAAGAAAGGATGGATCATTTTCTCAGATGCTGTTATCAGCAGAGTCAGAGCTGGTACACTCTCTGAGGGAGTCCCTGAGCCACAGGTTACTGGCAGGCAGACAAACACTCACTGACAGCCATTTGTGACCAACTATGAAACACCATCTGCTGTGGCTGGGGGGAGGAACAGCTCCAGCAAGTGAAAGGCATTGTCGAGCCTTTTTCCTGTGTTAACTCAGGGCGGACTTTAGGTAGTCCTAAATGAAAACCGATTTCGTACTCATGAATAGCACATATCATCCAGATTTGTATACATATAAATTTTAGAAAGTTGATGTTTTTCTAGAAGTGCAAAGGTTCAAATCCATCTTTACATTCAAATGCAAACATGAAATCACTGTATCCAGTGAAACAATATCATCTGGAAGTAAATAAGGCCAGAACCGAATAAAGTTCCATTGGAGATTTGAACCAAATTGTGCTTAGACATCATTAAAAGAACAGCAAACACTGGATTGATAGGTTTTTGATGTTTTAATATGGGATTAAAAATTATATTATTCTCTCTTTGGGGATGGAGCTGAAGAGAGTTCTACTTTACGATTCGAGATATATGTCAAGAAATGTATGGTGTTTTATCATGAATAATGGAAACATTATTCAAAAGCAAAAAGACACTTTACTGGGAGGGCTTCAGGTTTTCAAGATACTTAGGAGAAAAGAATCTTCTTGCTCATTAACTTTAATAAGGCACATAGCCAAAGGTGTATGCCAACCCTCTCTCTCTCTGGGCGGAAGTCTGGGCTTTCACTTCTAAGAGTCTTAATAGTCCTGTCTTATAATTAAGTAATGAGAGCTGGCATCAATGTATCTAAAGTTCAGCTGATCTTGCATTTATCCTTATAGGCTTAGGGAAGATCATAAAACAAATGTTTTAAAGCCAAATATACAAGAAAATTAGATAGATGATTGATAGACAGATAGCTAGATATATATGCAGATACATACATACATACACACATGCTTTCATAGCAGAAAAATGCCAGAGTTACTGACTCTTTGCTTGACTCTTTGCTTGAACTCAGGAGACTTGGGGTCAGGGGTTACAAGATTTGCTGGAGGGAAATACTTACTACAGCTTAAAATATCTGGTTTCTGTAATCTAGTTCCCAACTAAAAATTCAGTCTCAGCCAAAAATTTAATAGGTGAAAACCTATTATAATGTCCATTCTTATGTCTTTTCGAAGTTTTTAAAATGGAAGAGATGGTGAATGTATGTCCCTGCATTTCAATTTCCTACAACAGAAGAGGAGCTGCTGTTCTAAAGCTAAAATCCAATAACCTTCCAGTGAAGATCCCAGATTGTCCCTGAAATCTGTGCCTCCGAGGGAGGGGAGGGGCGGAGGTGGCAGCCCAGGCCTCTATGAGTCCCATTACACCAAAGCGTGGGTATGACCTGCTCATGGGAACATAACACATCAGTGATGGAGGATAAGGAAAAAGATTTAAATATGCTTTCACTTATGGCCATGCAATATGAAAAACAAATCTAAACATTTGTCTGTAGAATCAGGTGATGATTGGCTGTCGGCTGTCTCAGGGGGAGCAGAGAAATAGTCCATGCACCTGCCACCTAATTCAGTTTAAAACCTGACACATTTACCAAGAGTGGTCTGGCATAATGAAGTTCATTCAGGCTGTCAGTGGAGTCAATAACTTATCCCCAACTGCTTTTGTTTCAGCAGCGGCAGTGCCTCTGATCAGGCTGAGGTACTTATTCAAGTAAAATTTATTTTCAATTGCCGGCCATAATGCCATGGGCACAAGCCTGGCTTTGACAGGACCTTTTGCTTAAGGCTACACTATTGTTAAAGTTTGTGTCCATTGTCTGGGGTCTTTGATCTGTCAAAGCTGCTTAACAAGCTGGTTAAAAACTGTTTCAGATAACAGGTGTGTCCTTTGAGGGCACAGGGACATTTTTCAGCTCCTTTAAAAGACTGGTTTGAGGATTGACTAAAATTTACAAGCTGGTTGGTGGTGATATATGTAAAGCACTTTTAAAACAAGAAAGTGAGATTTAATGTCTTGACTTCCTTGGGTTTACTGCAACAAGCGACCTTTTTGAGTGAGAGATTTAAGAGACATGTTTGTTTTTGTTTTGTTTTGTTTTTGAATCAAGTCAACTATTAAATATATTTGTATGTAGATTTGTATGGAATTGGGGTCAAAGTTCAGTGCACACCAGAGGTGTGAGAGGCCACTGCACTGCTCACAGAAAAGCCCCTGGTCTGAGGTCAGGAGTTCGAGACCATCCTGGCCAACACAGTGAAACCCAGTTTCTACTAAAATATAAAAAATAAGCCGGAGGTGGTGGTGTCCACCTGTAGTCCCTGCTACTCGGGAGGCTGAGGCAGGGAAATCGCTTGAACCTGGCAGGCGGAGGTTACAGTAAGCCGAGATCACACCACTGCACTCCAGCCTGAGCAACAGAGCAAGACTCCATCTCAAAAAAAAAAAAAAAAAAAAAAGACAAGAAAAGCTGGTGGTCTGCCAGTAGTCAGTCAATTACACCTGAAACTCTGAAAGGCGTCTAACTTCTGAAAGAGTAACCAGCCAGCAGAGGGTGATAGGCATATTTGCAGTTGAAAACATTCTCCTTTTCCAAACTCTAGTACCAGGAAAACCAAGACATTATAGAAGTTCTCTTTGGGGGCGAAATTATTTCTTTCTGTTAGTTTTGAAACACCCTAATATTTATCTGGGGGGAAATGCACTCTCAGCTGCCTCTTTTCAAATCTGTCACAAACCGTCTTCCCCCCTCCTCTGTGGCAGTCATTTTGTTTTGGCTGAAGATTAATGGGGCTAAGAAAACGGTGGGGCTTGAACCAGGGGACACAATTGAGTCATTTACACTATTCATCTGCATGAAGCAAGCTCAACAAACTCTGTTTGAGAAAGGGCAGAAGTCAGAGCGAGTCTTAACTCTTCTCTCAGACTCTGGCAAAATGCCTTCCAGCGAACACCTAACTTTCAAGATATTTCTAGGTTGGGTCAGAAATTGGTTTAAAATTAAAGAGCTCAACAGTACCTTTTTAGTCCAAAACCATCTCTGAAGGAAGGAGGCAACAAAATTAACCTAAAATGTTCATTTGTTTTCTTTCTAAAACGTTAAGCCTGCATGCATCTACTATACTTAGAAGTTTATTTAATGGTCTCTAAATGAGGGGGTTAAAAAAGAAAGTAGGAAATGTATATGTTTAAACATATTTCTTATTCCCGCACTCCCAAACAAAGCAAAACAAAACAAAGCAGAAGGAGCACAATGTGTTTAGATGTAAAAAAAGCCCTGAACTACATACAAGAAAGTTCTTACTACATATAAATGTTTAATAGGTTATAGAGACATCCTTAATCAATGGGAAAGGGAAGGGAAAATCAATACATCATTTTGAGGAATGCAGTTTAGCTATCTAGGGAAAAAGTCGGTTTTGATTGTCACCCTGCACCATCCTCATTAATAATTCCCAGGTGGAGGCACTGTGGCTTAAATCTGATCTGAGGCTGTTTAAATTTGGGCAAGATAATTGCTTCTCTAAGCATCATTTGTCCTGTTGATCATTCACAAAAATGGAAAGAAGCGTTATAGTTACAGCAAGAGAGTGTCTTAAGGATGAAATATAATAATTTTTTAAAGGTAAGTTTGGTCTCGGTTAGTGATAGTATTTGTAATGGAGTCACATTATATAATTACTAATATAAAAGATCAACTAATATTTATTTGGATATAGGGCCCCTTGTGAAAAGCATGGAAGTAATCAGAATTAAAGGAATTCATGGATATAACTCACATAACCATGACTATACATAACATATACAACTATATATGACTATAACTGTATATAACATCCATAACTATATTTATCATATATAACTACATACAACTATAACTATATATAAAACTACATATAAATATAACTATATGTAACATATATAACTACATATAAGTTCTCTATGCATTAAACAAAATAACCAAAATTAAAAGACAAGAACAAACTAAAAAAGATATTTTTAGGCCAGGCTGATTGCGGTGGCTCATGCCTGTACTCCCAGCACTTTGGAAGGCCGAGGTGGGTGGATCACCCAAGGTCAGGAGTTCAAGACCAGCCTGGCCAACATGGTGAAACCCTGTATCTACTAAAAATACAAAAATTAGCTGGGTGTGGTGGTGCATGCCAGCTACTTAGGAGGCTCAGACAGGAGAATTGTTTGAACCCAGGAGGCAGAGGTTGCAATGAGCCGAGATCATGCCATTGCATTCCAGTCTGGGCAACAGAATGAGACTCCATCTCAAAAAAAAAAGAAAGAAAGATATTTTAAAGATTTAACACCTTTTACATTGACATTTCATAAATTAATTAGTAAAATACTAGGGTTCCAACCAATAATTCAGTAAAAAATATACATCTATAATTCCCAGAGGAGGACAAGAGGAAATACTTTTTTGATAATCTAACTTCCGTGCGGCCAGGAATTCTGTCATTACTTTTTCCTCTGGAATCTAGGACAGAATCTACTTCATAGCAACATACTCCTCAAAATCATTCCTCTTTGCTGTCAAAGAAATACAATTTTAAACAAGTAGATAAGAAAATAGCACTGGATATATTTTAAAAATCTATGTATACACAATTGTTTATTCTAGCTGATTTATAATAGTGAAACTCTGTAGGTCAGGTGCGGTGGCTCATGCCTATAATCCTAGCATTTTGGGAGGCTGAGGTGTGTGGGTCACAAGGTCAGGAGTTCAATACCAGCCTGGCCAAAATGGTGAAACCCCATCTCTACTAAAAATACAAAAATTAGTCGGGCATGGTGGTGGGCGCCTGTAATCCCAGCTACTAGGGAGGCTGAGGCAGGAGAATCACTTGAACCTGGGAGGCAGAGGTTGCAGTGAGCTGAGATCATGCTATTGCAGTCCAGCCTGGGCGACAAAATGAAAAAATGAGACTTTTTTTAAAAAAGAAAAAAAAAAAAAAAAAAAGCTGAAACTCTGAGAAAGATTAAAATATACAAATACAGAGAAATGGCAAGTTTTCATTTCGCAATGGGAAAAAACATTCGATTTTTTTCTCTAACATTTATTTTAAAGAGAGACAAAAAAATCTAATTTTACACATTCTGAAAGTATAAAACACTCTGTATTGAGCAGCTTTGCAATTTTCATAAGAATTAGATTTAGAGTGAAACTAAAGAGATGTCAGTCAGGCATTTAATTGTCAAAGTTTTTCTCTAATCCTTTCGTATCTCAAGGGTAGGTAATAACTGTTGCTCACATGTTCATACCTAAGGAGTATTAATGTTTTTACCTCCCTTGTTTACCTCCCTCCTCATCTTTTTCATCACCCCTTCCCACTCACCCACTCAAATAAATAAGCAAGCAAGCAAGCTTTTATCTGGAACAAGCAAGAGTATATAGAAGTCAGTTCACAGAAAATGAGGCAGACCAGTCCATGGAAATATTAAGGGGCCTATGATCAGGGCAGAATGAAACTATGTTCTGTGCTCTCTCCCAGCAAGGGAAGATCTGGAAGAGAACTTGAATTGAGAGTCTTCCACTCAAGTTCTCTTCCAGGTCTTCCCTTTCTGAGCAGTTAGTGGAGCATGGCTGGGCCTGCCCAGGAGGCAAAATGATGGCAGGGTGCGTGTACTGAGTTGAGTAGTGCTATGGGGTATTTTAAGGGGTCCCCTCCAAAATTCAAGTTTAAACTTGATCCTCATTGTGGTGGTATTATGAATGGGGCCTTTTGGGAAGGGATTAAGGCATGAGGGTTGTGCCCTTGTGAATGGACTGGAGGGAACTGACTTAGGTCCCTTTTTGCCCATTCATCCCTTTTGCCATACGAAGAGACAGTGTTCATCTCCTCTAGAGAACACAACAACAAGGCACCATCTTGAAAGCGGAGACCGGGCCCTCACCAGACACCAAATACTATAACCTTGATCTTGGACTTCTCAGCCTCCAGAACTGAGAAATAAATTTTTGTTCTTTAAAAATTAACTGTACTCAAATATTTGGTATAGCAGCAAATATAAACAAATAGTGTCCTCCTTCAGAATTTGTTTCTACCTAGGTCCTGTGAATGTGATTTTATTTGGAAATAAGGTGTTTGCAGATGTAATCAAGTTAAGATGAGGTCACACTGCATTAGAGTGAGCCCTAAATCAATGACTGGTATCCCTAAAAGAAGAGAGAAATTTGTACATAGTGACACAAAGAAAGCCATGTGAAGATGGGGACAGAGATTGAAGTAGCCCTGCCATTAAGCATGGAATACCTGAAGCCACCACAAACTGGACAAAACAAGGAAGGATTCAAATTCTTCCCTGAAGCCTTTGAAGAAAGCACTGCCCTGCCCATATCGTGGTTTTACATTTCTAGTTTCCAGAGCCATGAGAAAATAAATTTATGGTTTTTTTTAAAGCCACCCAGTATGTGACACTCTGTACAGCAGCTAGTACAAGTGCCAGTACAGAAACTAGTACAGTGGGTCTCAAGGGAAAGGGGGCAAGAAACAAATTCTGGCAATCTTTCATATGTCAAATGACCACAAAAATCATCTTGCAGAGTTGTATTTCTGAGATTTGCTGCTCTCATCAGTAGATTGGTAGCTACTCATTTATCCTTATCTGTCTTCAACTTGCTCTCAAAGAATCACAGGTGATTTGAACACAGAACCTTAAGAACATTTATTTCAATGCTCTCATTGCACAGAGAAGGAAACAGGCTCAGAAGAATTAAGCATGTCAACCCAGGTTACATAGCTGTGTTGGGGCAGAACTAACTCTGGAAACTTCTTCTCCTGACATCAAATATCATTCCCTCGGTCAGCAAACATTTTCCCTGTGCCTCTATTGTTCAGGCCTGATCCCAGCACTTAAGGAGATACAGAAAGAATAAAGAGACGGTCTCTGCCTTTGGAATTAAATTCTGCATTATACAATCAGTTGTTTCAACGTTGATTTCCTTCTGTATTAGGAAGCTTTGTGAGGGCAGGGGTTGAGTCTTTCTTTACTGACCATCCTGTATCAGTCAGGACATATAAGGAGAAAGAACAAGAGAGATATTTATTTTAAGAAATGTGTACATGTGATTGTGGGGACTGGTACATCTGAAATCTGCAAGGCCGGCCGACGGGCGGGTAACTCGGGCAGGATTTCTGCTGCAGTCTAGAGGCAGAACTCCTTCTCTAGGAACCATCAGATTTTGCTCTTATGGCTTTCAACTGATTGGATGGGATCCACCCGTATTGTTGGGAGTAACCATCTCCCATACTGAAAGTCAACTGATTGCAAACATTGATCACGTCTGCAAAATACTTTCACAGCAACATCAATATAGTGTTTAAACACCATAAAATTAACTATCACACATCTCCTGCAGCTAAACCCATCTATGCTGGTTCCCACAGCCTGGATTTCTCTGACCTCCATTTGTCCTTTAGGTCATAGCTCAGTGTCGCCCCTCAGTGGAGCCCTCCCTGACTTCCATCACTAAATTTAATCAACCAAGTTAAACTCAAGTTGTCATGCTGTTTGGCTTTTTCATACCTTTCATTGCTGTCTTTACAATTCATTTATTGTTCACCTGCTCACTTTCTATCTCTTCCTAGAATGAGAACAGGGAAGTTCTCCCTCATCACTTTATCCCCAGAGGCAGTTTACTAGAGCAGTTAAGAGCATGCATAGTGAAGAGGGGCTGCATGAGTGTGAAACTTAGCCTTGCCCTTTAAAATAGCTGTGTGATTTTGGGAAAGTTACTCAGTCTCTGGGCCTTGACTTTCTCATCCTTAAAACTGGAATAGGGGTCCAGGTGTGACGGCTCATGCCTGTAATCCAAGGACTTTAGGAGGCCAAGGTGGGAGGATTGTTTGAGCTCAGGAGTTTGAGACCAGCTTGGGCAACACAGCAAAACACTGACTCTACAAAAAAATACAAAAAATTAGCTGGACATGGTGGTGCATGACTGCAGTCCCAGCTACTTGGGAGGCTGTGGTGGGAGGATCGCCTGAGCCCTGGAAGTTGAGGCTGCCGTGAGCTGTGATTGCACCACTGTATTTGAACCTAGGTGAAGGAGTGAGACCCTGCCAAAAAAAAAAAAAAAAAAAAACACACAAATAAAACTGGAATAATGACAGTATTCATCACATAGGGTTGTTGCAATGATTAAATGAGTTGATGGATATATAAGAGGGCATGGCACAAGGTTGAGTACTACATGAGCAATCTACTTACTATGATACTAGGACCTTAGTAAATTTATGTTGAAAAAGGTAAGTGAGTGGGTTGCAATGCCTCTTGGCAACTGGCTGACCAGTGCATCACCATATTTTGCTTTGCTCTACTTGAACTCCACTCACACATGGGATTTCTACACTCCCATTGCACTAAATCATCTTTTGAATCTTCTCTGCCCTCTTTTGCTTCTAGGCCTTTTTCTTTATTGTTAAATGGTGCCCCTCTTCCTCACTTGACTGGCAGCTCCACTGAAATCCCTCTAGACAGGGTTAAATACCCACGGATGCTGATGTTGTAACCTCTATCACAGAGTTTATTATACTGTTTTACCATTTGCTTGGTTATTTCCCTCCGTGAGACCTTAGCTTTTTAAGCACTGACACCACATCTTCCTCATTCCCAATTGCACCTTCAGGATTGAATACAGTGCCCAGAGCAGGGCAACATTCACCAAATGGATGAACAACTATAGGAAAAAAATCGCTAGGATACTTCATGATCCTTTGGAAACAAGAGCACACCATGGAGCTCTCCCAGGGAAGGATGGACAGCAATATGAAAGTGACCAGCAACAGGATATGGCCACCTAGAGGAAGGAGAGGAAGAAGTCAAGGAAAAAGGTTAAAAGGATATTCATGAAGATTCAGGACATCTGCTAGGAGCAACAGATTTGGAGTGAGACAGCACAGGTTTCAAAATTCAGCTATGGCATTTACCATACACGCTTTCCAAGTTACTTAACCTCCCTACTCCCCACCCTCCTGACCTATGCAAGGAACCCACTTATGCTATCTTGCCAAACTAGTGAGAGAAACCAATGAAACAACAATGGGTGTTTCTCATTAATGGCAGCTACTCTCAAACAACATAACCTGTGGCAATAGAGCAGTCAGGGTAATAAGGTGACTCCTCTTAAGGATGTGATTAAGTTACAAAGTTACTTTCTACTCCAACAAGTATCTAGAGTTATATGTGGTAAAAAGCCCCTATTCAATGTAGCTATGTTTTTTTTTTTTAAAAAAAACAACCAAAAAAAAACCAGAAATAAATGTGTACAGACTTTGTGATTTTTGTATTACATGGTTATGAAATCTCATAGTCGGAAGGGCAACTACAGGTTATCTTACGCAACTACTCACCCAAAGCTTGACTCTCCTCTAGAGCAGTTCTCATTCATTGATTTGCAAAATGCTCTTTATGCGCCTATCATGTTCTGGACACTACCATCTTGGTCCTGCTCTAAGGGGTTTACATTCCAGTGGGAGAGGGACAGGCAAATTGGTCCAGGTGGCAAAGGGACCACATCATGTGATCATCTCCTATGAGGAGAAGTACATCATGCTATGGGAGCAAACAAGACAGGGAACTGCCACTGGCCCAGGCTTCCCAGTGGCGTGAGAATACGCTGGGAAGTGAAATCTCACTAAGAAAAGGCTGGGCAAAGTAGAGGCATGGGGTGGGAACAAGCACTTTCCATAACGGGCATGGCATGTGCACAGGCCTGAAGGTTTGGAAGAGTACTGATGCCTGAAAGGTTTTCATTTAAATTTGAATCCATCTGCAAAATGTTCTTTCAGGATGATCAGAAAGTTCTTTCTTGAAGAAATGTACTATTACCTACTGTTTAAGACACTGAACGGTAGGTAGGTAATGCTGTATAATATATAATGTAGTAGAAAGTAATGATGAGCACTATCTCTGGGGCTTTATAATTAGGGAAAACTTGCTTCTAAGCCCAGAGTAATCAAGCACTAAATTGCTTCAAGTGAGGAGTCAGAGAGTTTGAGAATTTCCACCCATGGTTAATAACTTTGAGGTTGAAGAAATAGAGTGAAAGGCTAAAAATATTATAGCAACTCCAAGAGGCCTGCATATACACATGTCTCTTCTCCCACCAACACTCTACCACCTAAGGGAAAGGCGATGAAAGTCTTGTAATAGGCCGGACGCAGTGGCTCACGTCTGTAATCCCAGCACTTTGGGAGGCCAAGGCAGGCGAATTGCTTGAGGTCAGGAGTTGGAGGCCAGCATGGCCAACATGGTGAAACTCTGTCTCTACTAAAAATATAAAAATTAGCCAGTCATGGTGGCAGGCACCTGTAATCCCAGCTACTTGGGAGGCTGAAACTGGAGAGTCACTTGAACCAAGAGGCGGATGCTGTATTGAGCTGAGATTACGCCACTGCACTCCAGCCTAGACAACAGAGCAAGATTGAGAAAGAGAGAGAGAGAGAGAGAGAGAGAGAGAGGAAATCTTGTAATAATATTAGTATGCAATTTTTAAGAATTATTCTAGTTCACTTAGAGTGTATTCAATTAGGAGAAAAATACAACCATATTTTTAAAAAGTAAAAATGTATTCTCCTAAAATGTATGCACTTATTAGATATTACAATACAATACTGAGGTATAGTAATAACAATATACTGGTAGTGGCGTAAAAATAGATTAATATACCAGTGATACAGAATAGACAGTACAGAAATGACCCATGAATACAGGAACTTGATATAGAATAAAGATGCCATCACAAATTAATAGGGAAATGGCATATTGTATAATAGTCAATAGTTGGGAAAACTGGTGTACAGATATTAGGCTGGGAGAAGACAGTTGTTACATCTAAAACTTTCAATATATAAACTATACAAGAAACTCTTGAGAAAAAAAACAAGATGGGTGACCTGATAGAAAATGAGCAACTTGGGCAAATACAAGAGGAGGCGTATGTATAAAGATGTTGCAGTGTTATCATTACGGGATGCTAGAGGGAAGGTAAGTTTCATCCCTAGGGAAATATTGAATGAAATGTGATGAACACACAGTCTGAAGCATTCTGCAGAAGTCAAACATTAGGAACAAGATTAACAAATGGCAAAGTGGATGGATCTTAAAACATAAAGCTGATTGAAATTTTAAAAAAGTGTGAAACAAAAGAAGGGCTATACCACAACCTATGTATAAATTAAAAATAGATAAACAAAACAACACTGCTTATTTTATAAGCATTCCTACACTTCATACATATTCAAGGATATATATTAAACATATTTGAAGCATGTCTGTGGGGGAGAGGGCAATGGGACTACAAAGTGGCCTTATCCTAAATGATGATGACAGTATGCAAACACTGAGATGAATATGCTCATTTCAGCCCTCTGTCAGGAGACAATCCGCCAAAGGTCTCTTGCATTTCTGTGCATATTGTGATCAGAGGCACTGACAAGTTTCATTCTGGACTGTCTTCTCATAAGTGTTTGTATAGAAAATAGCTTTAGAATATGGAGACAGTATCTCCCTCTGGGGTAGAAGGCATGTTTGTTTGCTACATGGGATAATAAAGACGTTTGATTTCAAAGCAAAAGTTGGGCAGATTTGTTGGAAGCCCATTATAAAAGCTTGGGGTTTTCTAAGCTCAAGAGTTCCCAAATGTAATTCAATCCACTGCATGTGCAGCCACTCCCTCTGCACACCCATTGCCCTCCTGGGAATTAAGGGGCAAGAGGAGTGTGTACATGAAGCTCATGATACTTTCTATGGCATGAGAAATCAAGTTCTTTTTTTCTGACCCAGGAGTCTCATGTCTTCTTCCAGCATCTGTGAAACTATGGCAGTTGTCTTTTGAACCTGCAAGTAAGGTAAAATCTCAGAATCTGTATTCTAACAAGGTCTCAGATGATGTTGATGTGTTGGGCCAGAGAGCGTGATAACCACTGGTCTAGGTCATACCAACTGTGTGGCCCAGGGAAGTTACTTAACTTTCTGTTCCTCAGTTTCTTTATCTGCAAAAATGAGAATAATAATGGTACTACCTTCATAGGCTTACAGTGAGAATTAAATGAGCTAATATTATCAAGTGTTTAAAACCATGACTGGTACATATTAAGCACTTTGTGCTTGCTATGATTATCAATATAAATACATGCATTAAGTTGACACAAGCTGGTAAAGCATATATAGCCTCTACCGTAATACCCTTATCACCTAGGAAAGCAATCTTATGACAATGTTGCTTTTGAAAATTAAAGCACCTCTGAATGCCTTTGGTTCTGGAACACACTTCTGTGTAGCTCATTTTTTTGGTAACAATACAGGTTGGAACTGAAGATATGAAAAGAGGGTTGGGGGCTTCTTAGAAACCAAAACAAATTAGAAATGAATAGAGGGTTGGGGGCTTCCTAGAAACCAAAACTAGTTGGAAATGAAAAGAGGGTTGGGGGCCTCCTAGAAACCAAAACTGGTTGGAAGAGCAGGCAGACTGTGTATGCAAGGCCTTTGTAAGAAGGCTAGGAGAATGTAAACCCTGTGCTTCCCTAAAGCAATGAAGTGGCCAGTGGAAATGAGCAAATAGAGGGGCATGATCACATGGAATGAAAATAAAGACTGGTGAAGAGGTAGAGAAGATAGCAAAAAGACGACTAGATAATTGAGAGGCAAGATAGAGGAATAGAGGAAGAAAGGAAAACTGAGGAGGAAGAACAAGGAGAAAGAGAAAATCTCCCACAAAGCTTTCATCTCTTGGAAGTAAGTAGGCATGGTCCTTTTTCTAAGTACTATTGTGATGACCCAAAGCCTATACAGGTAAAGAATAAACCAATAAGAGTAATTCTTGATGCCATGTTACCACCAGAAATGTTTTCCGTTTTTAAAATGTGGCCACCATTTTCCTTGCCTTACCTGCTCCACTTAATGAATCCTTTTCATCCCTGCCCTGCAGATTCTGCCTTGCCATTGCTTACTTCTGACCTCTTTCTTTCAAGCCTAAAGTGTAGGGAAGCATGAAGTGTTTCATTGAATGTTCTAGAGTCAACAAACTAGAACATCCTTGCATATCATAACGGTATATATTTTAGATAAGCAGCCATCATATAAAATTTCAAAGGAAGTTAATTCTAGAAAAAGAAATCTATAATGGTCAAGTAAATAATTATAAGGAAAACATCTTACCTCTCACTGTTCTCTTAGAAGAAGCCTAGATTCTCTACAGTGAGAGTTCATAGGAACCCAAATTTAGAAAAGCTGGCACTGTCCTGCTGATCTTTTCTACCCCTTCCTCCAGCTATTCCAGCACTGTCAGCATCAGCCACTTCAGGGCCAAATCAGCATGTGGCTGAAGTTTAAATAAAATTGTTTCCAAAAAATATTAGGTCTCTCCATTTTCAATGTAAATTCCTTGTATTGAGATCTAGTATTTACTGTGAAAAATACACTAAATGTTTCTTAGTGTTTTCTACTTAAAAACCTGCCGATCGCAATAATGATGAAAAGTTACTGCTCAAATAATGATGGGAACAATAGACATTGGGGGTTACCAGTGAGGGGAGCATGGGAGCGGGGCAAGGGTTAAAAAGCTACCTATTGAGTACTATGCTCACTACCTGGGAGACAAGATCATTTGTACGCCAAACCTCAGCAACACACAATTTACCCATGCAACAAAGTTGCACGTGTACCAACAGAAACTAAAATAAAAACTGAAAAAAAAAAGAAAAGTTACTAGTCAAGTCAATATACTCTCTGGCCCTGAAGAGATCACCTGTTTCAACTAAGAGCCTGGCAAACACTCCACAGGATCAAGGAAATGCCGGAGAACCAAGTACCTAACGGTAAAAAAATGAAAAAAAAGAAAAAATCCGTATCAAAATGCTTTTTGGGAAGAGACATTGATACCTGAGCACATTAATTTTTGCAAAGGAGAGAGAAAGAAGCTATCCCACCTCTACCTGCTCAGACAGTAGAATTTCTAAAATTGTACTTAATTCAATATGACTAAGTAATATAATTCAGTAAAAATGGGAAACAAATTGCTTCCTCTGCTTCTATGTCCCCATGGACTATTCAGCAAGAGGGAATGGCTTCTAATTTTTCATATTTGTATCTGTATAGCCACTGTAGGGAAGTCAGATTTTGAGAACATTATTGCATAGATTTGTAACGATAGCCTTTATTTGGGTTACACAGGTCATAATGTCTGTCTGGATCTCATTTTTCATTATGACTGGAATGAACAGTTAGCTCTACAGAAAACCACAACAAAAGTCCAGCATTGATTACGGTCAAACTTAGTTTAAATGATGAGTCCCTTTTGATTCACTAGATTTTTATACTTTCCCACCATTCTACATGAAGTACCATTTAATGCCAATTGCCTTTGAGCTGGCCTCCCTCATGACTGTGCCTTATATTGACTAGCTCATATACCACTCTCTGGTCCAGTCAACTGTGGCAAGAAAGGCAAAGATGGCTTTTTTTTTTTTTTTTTTTTGAGATCAAGTCTCTCTCTGAACTCTAGGCTGAAGTGCAGTGGCCCAATCTCAGCTCACTGCAACCTCTGCCTCCCGGGTCCCGGTTCAAGCAATTCTTCTACCTCAGCCTCCAAAGTAGTTGGAATTACAGGCACAAACCACCATGCCCAGCTAATTTTTGTACTTTTTGGTAGAGACGGGGTTTGACCATGTTGGCCAGTCTGATCTTGAACTCCTGACCTCATGATCCGCCTGCCTCAGCCTCCCAAAGTGCTGGGATTACAGGCAGCACCCCATCCAAAGATGGCTTTAACCAGTGCCTGACACTTCAGCATTACTTCCTTAAGAAGTAATAGTGGACGTGGCAAATTGTGCAGCTCCATAGACTCTTCCTACTATTGCCTAGTTCAAGCAAACAACTAATTTCCAGAACAGTTAATATTCGCATCTTGATCACGTTCATAAAACTCATCTCTATAGATGCTAGATTTCACCTTTTTGCAATGTTTTATTTTAATAGATTCAAAATGACCAAATGTATATCAAATTGAAACTATTATCTTTTTAATTAGTGTAGGACATGTTTATGTAAATTTTTTTCTTAAAGAGATGCTTTGAAAATTCAATTTTTTCAATTAACCGTCTCTGATGCAAAGTTAACTGGATGACTGCTGGTTTTGCTTGGGCTTCAATGTAGCTGGTTAACTGTTCTGTTTTAGAAATGCATTTAATTACATCATGCAGTGTCACCTTACAGATGTGAAAAGACACAGAGACTAACAAGCCAAACCTGCCTCCTATATTTTCATTCTCTACTTTGTCTTTATTGTGACAGTCAAAACCTATCTTCTTAGATCAAATTATCAATAAAGAAGCAACTGGAGAAATTAATTGAAAATATATTATGTGACAGAACAAGCTACTTAATACAAAAGAAGATTGGATGAAGAAATTATAGTCAAAGCCTCAAATTAAAGTGAAAGAAATTCAACACAGAAGGATAAAGGACAGAGAAGTCAAACAAGCTCTTTTTTTCTTTTTTTTAAACTTTTGTCCAAGAACCCCTGGCTACAAGCTTTAAAGATTACCGGAAGCCCCAAAGGAGCTCCCTCTGGTCTTCTCTGAGGATCCAGCGCAGATCCAACAATTGAGTGCTGAATCTTTGTGTTCTAGGTGGGATTATTTATCAGGGATTTTGTTTTGTCTGGGTTTTCAATGGCCCGGCCCCAGCTGTACATTTGGGGACAGACCACAGCTTCAGTCAACAGAGGGTTTGTAGCGTTGCATTTGGAAGCTTCCCTCCCCCTGCAGGGATGGAGTAATTAACAGACCATTAAGTCACTTCTGCTTTATTGAAGGGGATACTATGCAGGTCATTTCTTTGAAAACTTTTGTTCTTGAAGGAAATTACAGGATTGTTTTATGTTTAGAACCACAGCCCGGTGAACTCTAGAGTCCAGAGGCAAATTTCTGTAGCTGGGGTAGCTACAGAGACAAGGAGGATAATGACACTAATCCCATTAAAAAAAGATCTCCCCCAACTCCCCTTCTTTTATTTTTTTCTTTAAAAAACCTGCTAAAAGAAAAACGATTTGCTCATTTGCTAATAACTAATGGGGACATGAATTACGGAGATGCCCCAGACTGAAGTTTATCTCTGTGCCAATAAATCTCTAAACAATTGCCACGAAACCAAGTACTGCTACCATTGCTTCTTTTTATTTCCATATTAATCAAAGGCATCTGCTCCTGTCCTCTCCAGTAGAGGGAAATGGCAGTGAGTTTTCTAGCATCTGAAAAAGCGTCTGGAAGGATGTGTTTGCAGCACTTTTGTTTTGTGGGGCCAGTGGAATTTCTAACATCGGACTTAGGTGACCGATGTTTTGCTGAGGGCACAGCAAACAGGAGCTATTTCTTATGCATGTGAATGCCTTATTTCTCTTGCTGTTTTATGTATTTATTTATTTATCTTCCTCTGTTGTGGCTACCAGCACCTGGCACATCGGAAGCATGCAGACAATGTTCGTTGCTGAAGTGGAGAAACACTGAGAAACTCCAAAGGAAGTAATGCCAAGGCTTGCGTTGCTGGAGTGCACTACAACGCTATGCGTTTGCATTTGAGTTCAAATGATGGCTGGGTTTCCTTGTCGTTTCCCGGGATAGATGGGACGGAGGCGGGATGGTGGGGGGACTGAATAACCAGGAGGAGAAAGGAGTCGCCATAAAATGCGCCCGCTGCCACCCTCTATGTTCCCCATTGGAATTAATGATCTTGCATGTGGCAAAAGTGCGTTCTTGGTACCACAGCCCTGCAGCAGGCAGAGAGGGGGGCTCCCTCAGTACCCGGCTTCTGCAGTTTTCCATGCATGGAGGTGAGGGGTGCTTGCTTGCAAACTGGCAACCGCCAGAATCAGGCCCTGGCCTCTGCACTTTCTGAGGTGTCTGTCGCAGGCCACGAGGAAAAGAGGGGTCTTGCTTAAGTCAGAGCCAGACAGAATCCCAAAAGTTTCTAGGGCAGCTAACCGACACTGCCCCACAGACCCTTAGGCGCTGCCCCCTCTTTGCCCCTGTCCTCCTGGGGTGCGAGAAACCCAACCACTTTGCTTCTACCCGAACCCTAGGACGCAGCAGTAAAACCAAGACGGGTCACTGGACTCCCAGATCTGCGCACTCCTCCCTCCTGGCTCCCTGGGGCCTCGGCCCCAGCAGGTCCAGTACCCACAACCCGAGGGGCCCACTACCGAGGCGAGTCAAATTCCTTTCGCCGGTGCCTGGCTGCGAGGACAAACGTTCGTACTTTGGTTCAGGAGCCACGGGCAGTCCAGGAGTTTGGGTTAGAAGCAACGGCTCCCTTCCAGGGTCTGTGATCCAGGTCGGCCAGGGAGAGCGAGGCGTCAGGGTCCTCCGTGTGGTGCCCGCAGCTGGGGAAGGCGCCGCCACTCGGCCCCCCGCGCCCCCCTAACCGGGCCTCTCCTTAGCAAAATTGACAAACTAGTATCAGTCCCGGGCTGCGCGCGGGGGCGCAGTGACCTGAGAGGAAAGAGAGGGCCCGCGGCGCTCGGCCCGACTTTGGATTTGTTTGTGGTTATTGTTTTCGTTTTTCCTCCCTCCCAGTTTCCATAAACCCTTATTTCGAGGCACTCTGCAGGTGTAGGCGCCTCACTTGGTGGAATCTGCCTCCCGCGCATCCTTCTGTGGCCTGCGCCCCCACCTCTCTGACCGTGTCCTGCGGGGGCCCCGAAACAGCTAGGAGTCCGGGGTCAGGGCGCGGAGACTGACGCTTCCCTCTCACCCATCCGCAACCCGGGGACCCCCAGCCGGGCGCGGAGCTCGAGTCTGAGACTCTTGCTCCCGGCTCTCTGCCGCTGGGTACAGGAGGAGGGCGGGAGGGGTCGCGCACCCTGCGGGTGGGCGGCGGGGCAGGCGGCTCCTCGGGGATCGCTCCTAGGCTCTCCCCGGCCATCGCAAGCGCGGACTCCGGCTGCTGGCGGGCTCCCTCGGCGCCCACGCACTTCATCCTCTCCCAACCCCTCGCAGTCCCCGACCGCAGTGTCCCAGGGAAGGTTTCAGTGAACCTGGACGCTAGACGGAAAAGTGACGCTGCAGACCCGAGCTTTCGGAGTTTGATTTCTGTGGGCCCCTTAAACCAGCACTGGGTCCCCGAGAGGCCCCGAGTCTCTGCAGGGTCGGGGAGGAAAGGACGCTCTCTCTATCCGGCAAATTTTCTTAGAGGCAAGCAGAGGACGCCGGCCGCCTCCCTCCCGCACGGCCCCTCCCTGGGCTTAGTTCTTCCCGAGGACACTCCCAGCCCTCAGGCGGCGGCTCCTCTACCTGCTTCCTTCCTCCGCGTGAGCGGCCAGGACCCGGCGGGGCCGCACTGAGGAGGACAGGCCCAGGTCCCGCACGGCCAGGAGGGGCCTGGCACCGGGGTCCTCTCTTCACAGCTCCTCTTTCTCGGCTTCGGCCGAGAGCGCTGCTGGGAGGGGTGGTCCTGGGTGGCCTCGGGCCTGGGGGTGCCGAAGGGCTGCTCGGAAAAGGTGCCCAGGGGAGGCCCCTGCAAACCAGAGACTGACTCTCTGGGCCAGGTCAGTCCCGGAAAAGCACCCCAAGCTGAGGCCGAGCCGCGGGGCGTCTTCTGGTTCGCTGAGGCTCCTCCGAGTCCCGGCCTCGAGGCCAGTCCCGAGTCCCCACCTCGGACCAGGGGAGGGAGAGAGCATCGCAGGGAGGTGTCGGAGATATCTAGCCTGGGTGCGGAGACTGGGGAGCCCACCCTTTGCAGTCACTCCCGCTCCCCAGCGGCGGGTGGGAAAAAGGGAACAGAGGGCCCGGGCGTCTCTGGAAGGGACGTGGAATGCGAAATTAAAAGCTGGTGTCTGAGCGAGATGTTGGTGGGGCGGAGGGGGTTCCAGCACCCTCGCGGTGGGAGGAGGCTTTTGCAATTTCTGCCTAATGCGTCAGTGGAAGCTCAAAACCTGGCTTGACCTAGCTGCTGGGAAAAAAAAGTTCGAGGAGACACAAGGCCCCCTGCTGCTGGAGCGGGGAAACCCAGGGCTGGGGCCGTTCAGGCAGCCTGTCTCCGCCCGTTTGCGGGCTGTCAGCCTCAGCGGCCCCGGGAACAAAGATCTGGTGCGCCCAGCCGACGCCGGCCTCATTTTCCCTTTCTAAGCGTCACTTTCTTCCTCCCTCTGAATTAGGTCATCGCCTGGGAAAGCGCCGAGAAGTTTCTAGTGTGGGCTTCTCAAGGTGTCCCAGCCCAGGAAGCTTTCGCTATCCTTTTAAATGTAGGGCGGTGTTTAATCTGGAATACAAGGATCGTCGTATGTTTCCAGATTGAATGAAAAACTAAACTTGAGAACTTTACAGAAAGTGACAACGAAAAAACAAAATCCGGCCGAAACCCCTTTTCACCTTTGCGGCCATGAAATCTTGTTTGTGGCGTGGATAATTCGAGTATTTAAAGGAAAACGCAAGGACACTAAAAGTTTGCCTGCAAACACATGTACAGCAGACCAGCCTAGGCATCAAGGCCCTTCCCGGAGGGAGAGTTGAGATTGTTTCTTCCCAATAAATCTAGAAACCTCAGATGACCTGACTCCCAAATCACCTTCCTCACTGGGTTCCTGTCCTGTACTTAAAGAAATTATCTCTTCTAATATTGGAAGCCAAAAGAATTTTCGTAACCCAGAAAAGAGCTCTGCTCACTTAAGAGAGCTCCTCAGTGTTGGAAGCCGTGTCTATTTTCCATTTCAGTTGCAAGATTTGGAATAGAGTTCCCTGTGCTTAAGGTTCCTTTTAGCTCATGTGAGTGGACATCGCAGCTCTTTAAACTGACCACTGCAGGCAGCCCAAGGATTTCCTGTCTCAGCAGCGGAATCACAAAATCCACGACTGTCCTAGTGTAAAGAGTGTGGCTTTATTCCTTTCCATAACCCAATTTAAGCCTCAGCTTTAGAGAAGGCAAGAAGCCCACCGCTAGGCTCGCTGTAAGGCCCCGAGTCTTTCCCCAGAACCAGGCCTTTGGAAACCGGACTCAAAAGAAGCAAGTGGCTAAAAAGAAAGTCGTTTTCCTTCCTGACTGATGAAACTTCTTCCCCTCACCCCCTTTCTAAATAATAAACTCTGGGGAAAGACTGGAGGGCTGCCTTGTGTTGGTTTCAAATAAATCTTCAATAGGCTCTTTCCTCACCCAGAGAAATGAATCACCCTTGGGAAACAGACGATTATTCTCCCATTTGTCTGCCGAAAACCAGTGGAAACAAGCACCCTCCACTGTAGGCCCTCACTTAGGTCTTCCTCCTGGCTGAGAGTGGGGCAGCCATGGGAGGGATGGAGGGGAATGATTTAGGTAGAAGAGAAACCCACAGAGATGTCCTCTCTGAGTGAGGCAGCAATGGGCAGGCATTGGGGACTAAGGAAGGACAGGGCAAATACAAATGCTTCCTAGCCGTGCTCTCCATGCTGGATTCTAGAAGGACACCACAGGCCTCCCCCCATTGGAGAGAAGCTTGGGCCTCAACCAACATTGAGGCAAGTTACAACCAATTCAGAAGCAAATCTTGGGTTATTGCATTACAATGAGAGTTCTGTTTCCCTCAGAGGGAAATTGAGGCCTGTGTTGTTGGAGCTGCTATCACTACAATTTGATTTATTGTCACCTTTAAACAAATAGACAAAACCCTCTTGCTGGATTACTCCTGCTTATATAAACCATTTGGAAATGTTATGGTGGGAGGTGAAAAGAGAAAAGTCGTGTATTTAAATAACTCCCATTTTAGCTAACTTTTATGGAGAAGATGCCCAACGTATATGGTTAATCAGACCAGCAATCTTCTAAGAGAAGAAAGAAGGGAGGATTCTCGCTATAAATCTGTAAGATGCTGAGACTTGGGCGGTCCTTTGATTCACCCGGAGCTCACCTTACAAAGCAGAGAAGCCTTTCCTTTCTCTGCAGGGCATGCTTCCCATGGGGAAGGTAAGCAGGATGAATATTTGATTATTTTCTAGGACCTCTTTGTTGGCTTTGAAAATGTATACTCGATTTTTAGCATGGGTGGAAAAGATAACCCACAAGTTCAATTTAAAGTGAAAAGAAGTTAACTTACTGTCATCACAGTCATCATCGTGACATTACACCTCTCGTTTCTGCCACTTTGAATTTCCAGATTACTTTTGAAAATTCAATGCCTGAGTTTATGAGGGTCTGATTACTGCAGAGAAATAAGGATCTCAAAGAGTGAATGACTATGAATGTGGGCAATACCCCATTTAAAGGACATTTCCAAAAATTAGCACCAATTTACCCATCCTGTTTACTTGTACATAATTAAGGAAAACTTCAAATCTGCCCACCCATTCCAAATCCCTCACGCATACCAGATACACCTTACCTGGTTCATGTATTCCCTATCCCACTACCCCCATCTGCTAAGATTTTAGGCAAAGCCAAAGCCACGATTTAAAGTTTCTTTTTTATTTGAAATCTCATCCAGAAACACTGGTTATTAATAAATATATCATAGTTATCAAGAATATATAAAAAATAAAGACAGATATTGTCTTTGAGGCCCTAACAAAATATTTCAAGCAAATGTTCAGGAAAATAAAAACAGCACCCCTCCCAAAACCAGAATAAGTTTTCAAAGCTGATAATAGAGAGAGCCAACCCCGCATGCAGAATAACTGAGCGAGGGGGTGGGGCAAGCTACTAGAGGGAGCCAAGCGTTTACAATGGCGGCCCCGGAACAGCAGAGGAAGGTTCGGAATAAAGTTTGAAGGGGATGGGGGTGGGAGAAGAAGCGCGTGTGCGTGAGTGTGGGTCTTTGCACTCTGCCCCTTTTTCGTTTCATACAACCACAGACAGATATATGGAGTACTTGGAAGAATTCACTAATAAAAAATCCTTGTTACAAGGAAAACGGCACCACGGCCTGCACAACATGTTTAGACAAGATTCATTTAGAAGCGTGCATGCATTCTTTTGACCTACACTGCGTCGAAAGGAAAACCCACATAGGAGGTGTCTGTCATGCCCTGGACCGGAGTTGAGATTCAAAACTTGGGTCATGATCTCTCTCTATGTCTCTCTCTCTCTCCATTGTCTCTAGAAAAACTATGGCGAGGACAGAGACAATCATAATCGCATCCATCTCAAGAAAATATTTACATTTGTTTTGCACAAAAGGGATGGCCGTCTTTTCCCAAAGCGAGAACACAGAGTCAGAGAAAGCCAACTCAAAAGTTCCTTCGCAAGTTTTTCCCTACACCGATCCCATCTTTATACAACAAATGCAGTTTTGACAAGAGCATATGGCAGTGAGAAATACTGGCGCGGCATGGGGAAAAGAAGCATGCATGCAAAACACACGACGTCTGGTTCGAGTCCCCCTTTGCTGCCACCTAGAAATTGCAGTTTGGTTTTGGTCCTTTTCCCTCCGGGGGTCAAGTGGAGTCTGAGATCTCTCAGACAGGGTGGGATGCCGCGGGCCCCGGAGCCCGCCCTCCCGTGGGCCGGGCGCGCAGCCTCCCTCTTCCCTCCCGGCCCGGCACTGCAGCCCCTTCCGCAGCTCTCCCTCCTCCTCCGCAGCCGGGCCCGCCCGCTGCTCACTTGAGCAAGTCCTTGGACTCGGCCGACAACCGGGCCATGTTGGCGGTGGACAGAGCGGACAGGTGCGGCGGCGGCGGCATCTGGCAGATGGTGCAGGGGCAGGGCAGCCCGGCCCAGTGCTGGAAGCCGCTGCCCAGTTGCAGCGCGGGCGGCGTGGAAGGCGCCTTGAGCAGCGAGTGGGGAGGACGGATGGTGCCGATGGCGGGAAGTGAGGCTGCGGACAGTGGTGAAGAGGCGTTGCCGGACGAGAGCGCGCCGCCCAAGATGGGGTGCACCGGGTGCACGGCGTTGGCCGCGTGCGCGGGGTGGCCGGCAGAGTGGCCCACGGTCCCGCAGTGAAATGCCGAGTGGTGGCCCCCGTAGATCTCGCCAACCAGCCTCTTCATCTCCTCCAGGGAGCTGGTGAGCATGAGGATGTAGTTTCTGGCAAGCAGGAGAGTGGCGATCTTGGAGAGCTTGCGAACCGAGGGCCCGTGCGCGTAGGGCATGACTTCTCGCAGCCCGTCCATGGCGAGGTTCAGGTCGTGCATCCGCTTGCGCTCACGTCCGTTGATCTTCAGCCGCAACTGCTGTAGGTCCTGCTCCGACAGCTGCTTCTTGATTTTGTACTTGCTGCTCTCTCCCGCGGCCTTGGCGCCAGCCCGCGAGAGGCTTTCGCCGGGCATCTTCTGCACCATATCGCCCTGCGTGGACGAGACAGAGTTGAGACGGCTCTCCTGGTGGTGGTGGTGGCGGTGGTGGTGGTCCCTCAGGTACATCTCATCCATGTCCGGAGATGAAGCTCTGCTGGAGACAGAGCTCGAATCAGAATTCATTTTATTACTGGGGATGCGGCCCTACCGTGGGGAGGCTTTAGGCGGGAAATTAAAGAAAATCTTGAATTAAAAAAAAAAAAATCTGCACAGCCCAGGAACCCACTTCTCAGCGGCAAGACGTGAGAAGAAACGCTGAGATGCTGTTTTTCCCCGCCTTTCTCCCTCCCACGCCCCTCTCTCTGGTTAGGCTGCTTCCTGGACAGCTAGTTGGTGTGTGCTTGAACTAACCTCACGCTGAAAAAGAGGGGCTTTTATAGAGCTGTGGCGGAGAAAAGAGACAAAAGGAGCCCTCCTATCTATCCTGGGCTGGTTAGGATGACGTGCCATCATTCAGGGCGGTGCGCTTTGCTGTCCCATTTAGCAAGGATTCCTATTCATATTCATTGTGGGGCCGCCCTGGGACACCTCTGCTCCGAACCGCTAGGAGCCCCCAGGCACAAAACCCTCTGATTGACACACTCACCGCTCCAGCTCACGCCTTCCTGATTTTTTTTAAACTTTCACCCCACCCCCCTTCTCAATTTCTCTAACCAACTCACACATCGGGAACTGAAGGAAGGGAAGAGAAGGTGGCCAGGCGGTTGGTGGAGGTTCCTCTGGGTTTGGAGAGAGGGATTGAAACATTGGCTCTCCTTCCTCTCATGGCTGCTCCCAAGTTTAGAGAAATATGGGCAAAAAGAGGTCCCAGTGGAAAGGTTTGAGGGACACGGGTGCGGTTGGAGGGCAGTGCAGCCAGTGGGGACAGGGGTGGTGGGAAGACTGCATGCCGACCTTCTGTCTCAAGATTTTTTTTTTCATTAGATCTCTTTTCCTAAACACTTCCATTCTGTCAATTTTGTTTGTTGGGCCCTTCTGGTGCGGTTTCACCGAGATGTCCACGTTTTGCCCCTGACAGTATTGTGGACGAGAGATCTCTTATATTCTTTGTCCTCTCTTTAGTTTTAAAACATGGATTACTGAAAGAATTTCAGCTTTGCACAATTCTCTAACTTCCTAGACCAAAAACTGAGAAGAAAAAAAAATGTCACAAGAAAAGCAACTTGGGAGGGTGGGAAGGAAAAGGAGCCAAAGAGGCAGAGACAGATTGTTAGGACGTGCAAAGTTTCCTGAGAGAGATTGCTCCCGCTCTAGGCTTCCCGGACCTTGGCGCTGGCGGAAGGTAGGACAGTCAGCGCCCGAAGCTCAGCGGGGCCACCTCTGGCCGCGGTGGGGACGTGAGCTCCGGGAACTCAGCGCCAGCCTGGCCTGCGCTCACGGATGGGTCCACTCGACTGGGGCTGCCGTATGGCGTTGGACAGGGAAATCGGAAGCTCATAATAAACTATCCGATGTCGGAGGGCAGGGGGTGGGCAAAGAAGCACACGGGAGGGAAACAACGAAAGGACCTAGACAGCCCCTCGTGCGTGCCTGGGCACTGCGGTTCAGCGCAGAGTCGTTTCTGGGAATAAAGAGGAGGCCTGGAGTTTGGAGCCTTCGGTGCGAGTTCGGAGGTGGGCGTAGATCTTTCTTCCCCCTTGCTGTGTTTTTGTAGATCAAGACTTTAACTCAGCAGCACCAGGGGAGAGAAGGCAGAAATCCCAGGAAGAGAGAGAGCCCCAGGAGTGGTCTCTAGAACCCGGACACCGCGCCTCTCCGGGCTTGAAGGAACGAGAGACAAACGCTAGCTCAGGACTGAGATTCTCGGTGGGAGTGTGAAATCGAATCAATCCCGGAACCTCGGGCTCTTGGGGGCCTCTGCGCCGCTGACTCACTTCGAAGAACAGGAGGCCTCCGTTTCCCTTGACTCAAACCGAGCAGTCACTGGGAGAGGGATGCTTGCCCAGGTCCGGAGTTGGCACGGACTGTCACTCTGAGAAGGCAGCTCTGGCAGTACCAGCCGGATGGGGAGACGCAACATTGGCATGGATGCTTTTGCTACATCGAATTTGGCTTTTTTGTAATGGGGGAAAATGGCCAACAGCCCTTCGTCAAGGCTGAGACGTTAGTGCTCTTGCAAACTGGACAAGAGCCTCTTCGCCTACCACCTCCACCTCCGTGGAAGGAGTTTCTTAATCCAAAAGATTAGATTGGATGTGGAAAGACTGACGCCCAAAAGCAGTCCTAATACTAAGCATAAGGAATGTTTCTTAATTCATCAGACTCAACAAAAAGATAGTGGCATACCCTAAGTCTTCCTGCTTATTTAAAAAAAGAAGGGGGTGGAGAACGACCCCTACCCCCTCGGGAAGCAACTTCTGGAGTCCCAGATGATGGAAAGAAGCTAGTGGCTAGTCCTAATGCCAACCCTCAGCGACTCCCCAGCTGATCAAATGGGGTGAGGGGAGGGAGGCAAACGGGGGAGGGCATTGGGAGTGAGCACTGGACTGGACTTAGAGCAGCTTCCCCGCCCTGCAAACAGTCCACAGGTCTGGCCCCCGCCATTCTCCTGAGCCACGTACCTCACCCTAGGTCGTTGGCCAAGTGTGCCTTTCCCACTCCCAAACTGAAAACGCGGCACCTGAGTTTTGATTTGGGGAAGTGGCAAAGGGTAGATAGAGCAGAAAGATTGCAAATAAAGGAGTGGAAAAATCTTGTTGCTACAAGATATTTTACCCTTTAAAAAAAAGTCTGAATTTCCTCAGTGGACAATGTAAAATAAAGTTTTAAATGTCCCCCAAGTTAGCCAAGAAGGTGGCAAGGTCGGGGGAGGGAAGGGGAGAGCAGTCCTCGAAATACAAGCTTGCGAGGCTGGAAGACAGGGGCCAGGATTCTGGAAGTCCAAACCAGAGGTCACTCTCCTTTCAGCACGGCCAGGGGGCGGACCGCCGGCCGCAGCCAATTCCGAAGGGGCTGCGCTGGTCCGGGAAGGGGCGACTGGTCCTTTGCACGAACAGACCAGGACCCTCCTTTCCTTCTTGCATAAGGGTTTTCAGCTCCAATAACACAGCGGTGCCTGAAATGGGAGATCTGCGGGGACCAGACCAGGACTCCCGCGCTCCCAGGCCGGGACGCAGCGCGTGCTTCGCTCCCGGGTCACCCTCTGCTTTCCCGAAGGTCCGCAATGTGTGAGTGAGTGTGGGGTGGTCCAAGGTTCAGGACCAGTAAGTACTTTTAGAGACTAGTTCTTCCACTTCCCATCTGTTGGGGGGGGGGTTGACAACTAGACAAGGGGGGTAAGTAAAGGTGCCACGACTTTGCTTCTCATAAAATGGCTTAATACTCGCCGGGACGCAAAAGGCGGAGGGGCCCCGCGCGCCTTGCCTCGTGGAGTCGCTTTTCAACCCCTGCTGCAGCAGCTCAGTTCCTCTGATTGAGCCCTGAACCCGAGAAGGAGCAGGCTGGGAGCGCAGGAGGGCGAGCGCACGGATTTCTTCTTGAGAGTTGACTACCATCGCCCACCCGGGACGTGTGCGGAAGGGGAGAGTAAAGGCGCCGCCGCCCGGCCAAGGCTGTGGAAGCCTACAAGGGCTCAGCGTGAGACGCACCGTGACCTTGGCCCTGGCCAGGACCCCTTTCAGAGGGCTCAGACAGGCGAGGGGCCGGAGCGGGCAACCCAGCGGAGGCGCCGGCTGCGCTCTCTCGGGCCACACCCTGCGCCCTTGGGGCTGGGGAGGGCTGCGCCGAGGAGACGGGGGTCGTTCTCCCGCAACAGGTGCGTCCCAAGGCCGGCAGGCTACTTCCCTCCAAGTCTGTCTTGGCGCTGGGAAGAGCCTGGAGTTTCTTAGCCTTCCTATAATATATGAAAACAGAGGGTCGGCGCGTGGACCGAGTCAGAAGAGCCGTCCTGCTGTCCCTTCGCGCCCGGGGCGCTCCGCGGGGACCGCGCACTCGGGAAGCTGTTAGGCTGTGCTTGCCAACCCCCTCTGCGTCCCAGATCGCCAGGGATCATCTCTTACCTGACACCCAGTGCGTGCCGCTCGGTGCCCGACTCCCACTCCTCCGCAGCCTGAGCCACCGAGTTCCTCTCCAACAGCTGCCGGCTCTGCCTGAGGCCGTGGCGATTTTGGCTCAGGAGCGAACCCCCACCCCCACCCCCGCAAGAGTCCAGCAGCAAATGTCGCCGGCTGACCTGCCGAGAGGCTACTGTGAGAGGCAGGTCAATCAGCAGCGTCCAGGGGTCCTCTCGCTCATCAAGCCGCAAACTTGACCAGCAGAAACTTTGGCCGAGACCGAAAGGCGGGAGGCTACCCTGTGGACTTCACCTTTCAATCCAACAACCCTCCAAGACAAAACAGAAGGAAAAAAGGAAACCTAAATATTTCTAACTTTGTTCCCTCATGTACAAGCAAGGAATAGCCTAAAAAATAGTTGACCACGCGGAGAAACTTCTCAAAAAAGTATATTCTTTAGCTGAGCAAACCAGTAACTTCAAGACAATTGCAGTGGGGGTCCGGTCACCAGGGCTGTTAGGTTGATCAAAGAAGTCAGTACCAAAAAAGAAAATAAATAAATTTAAAAGACCAAAAGAAAATTAAATATCAATATAGACCGAAGTCAAGCAGGAATAATCTCTTCCTGCAGCAGCTCATCCCGAGCAATCGTTTTTGGCTTAGGGTAGGGAACCCTGAGCCCCTGCACTGGGAGATGCACAGATCAAAATTCCAGCAATTAAATAGGTGATACAAGGGCCAGAGAAGATGGATCTAGACAGACTGACTAAAGCAATTCCGTTTCCTGGGTTTCCCTGTATTTTAAATAACATCTTGAAAACTTACTGATCTGTCCAATCTTCCTCTTCATCTTTTTGAAATCCAATTATCATACAGGGAAAATAGCAGACGTGGAAGGGCAGCAGAATTTTATGAGCTGTTAGTAACTGCTTTTCACAATGTTGGATGTGAGACTGGAAGATGCCAGGCAGTCCCAGAATAGCACAAAATGATGAGGTGCTAATTATGTGAATATATAGACAAGTGAATACACTGGCAGAGCTAGAAGTTTGATTTTAATGATGCATAAGCAGCAAGGCTGGTTAGAACTTACAAATTCATTATCATTATTTAAAGACTCACTAAAGTCAAAGGAGATATGAACTTCTGGGCTTCATTTATAGGATTTTGCTCAATTAGTGAGCACCCTTCAGTACTTTGTTTTTTTCCTTTCTGGTAACATCTGCTCAATTGCCAAAACCTCAACTGAGTTTTCGTCCGGTAGAAAGCCAATAAATGGAAAACATTTTTTTTTTTCTCAAGAATTGAAATGTTTGGGTTAATTTAAATATCACTGGTGATCAATTACATAAACTGATGAGTTGTATTAAAATTTGCATACTTATATGCACATTCTTGGCATGTGCCCTGACATTCTGGATTTGTGGCTCCATTAATACCAATACTTTAAGAACCACTAAGCAGATGATTTTTTAACAGTATTTTATTGTTATTAACTTAGCTCTTTTATGAACTGATAGTTACAACCACTGTATACAATTTGATATCTCAATATGAAAGCACAGAATACTAACTCTACTTTTTGTTTTTGGAGGCTATTGGATCATCTCCTGGCTATATTCTGTTAGATAGTTAAACACATATTGCTGTTGTCTTTGCTGAAGTGCTTAAGAAATTTAGTTTTATTTTAAAGATAGTTATGTAGCATATGTATACCTCATTTTGACTTCAGTAATATTCAGATTTATACACAATGTATATAAGTAAATAGATACCACAAAGAGATTAGAATATAGGTATAGAATCTAACTATAAAGGAACAGCAGATTAAAGGAATATTTATACTTACGACAACAATTTATTACACTGCCTTTTTATTATAGGTGCCTATACATATAAGTCCTGAAGTTTATATTTATATAAGCATAGAGTCAAATACATTAAAATATTTCTTTGAAGTCTTTGGGTTCTAAATAAATAAATTATTTTCAGATGTTGCCAAAGAAGACAATGGAAAACATATTAAATGCCTGTTTATAAGTAAAGTTGGATTTGAAATTCTCACATTGGCTTGACTCCTAACAAATATAGAGTTACAAGCATTATTTTGAGAAAATTGTAAATGAGGATTCTGTTGCTGAATCTTGAAAAATAAAAAATAGCAATTTTCTAAAATCAGGCTTTCAATGGTTGATTCATTTTATACACCATCTGTGGTATGGACCAGGTGGATTTTGCTTGATCATTTCAGAAAACAAATCAAAATGTAATAAACTGTACTTTCTCATTAGTCCATTGTATTTTTCTATCTATAGGTATGGTTTTTGTTTATATAACACAAACAGTCTGAATACAAATGATACAAAACCCAATTATCACTGTTTACAATACTGGCTAAATTTTCAATTTCATTTTTACACCATATTATAATATATGCTAAAATTAAAACAATTGCCCAGGTAATTTAAGCCTTAGGTCCTGTTTTTCTTTTATTTTACAGGGCAGAGGGGAGGAGGAAGGTAAAGAGAGAGATAGCAAGCTGGAAACAAATTATCGCTTAACATTTCTAGATATTTATCATTCTATATTTTACTTGCAGACCAGGCTGAGTCTCCTGTTCAACAATTGAAATATATTCTCAACAGTACTATCAAGAGCTGTTAATAAAAGCCTCTTATAAATTTGAGATATTTTAATTTTTAGAACACAATAATAATGGAAATTAATATTTTTAAATAACATGATATCATTTAAGGTATTCATGAAAGAAAGTTGATAATTTTCCAGGTCATTTTCTTCCAGTAATTGTGATCATCTACCCTATAATGCTTGATAATAAAGAAATAGGAGAATACTGGAGTATTTGTCCACAGAAGTGAATATTTCAATTAGATAACCTTAAAAGAACTTTGTTTTTTCCTTCATTTTATTATGGCAAGTGTAATACATTTGAGTAGACTTTTAGAAAAACAAAACTTTTAATGAGGGTGAAAAGAAAGAAGAGGGAATAGAAAATACTATGCATATATCCTTAGTTCATAATACATACATTTAATTCTACACTTACGTGCATTTTTATGGAGTTGTGCAAAAGCACTTGCAAAATATATGTTCACTTTATATATGCATGGAAATTGTGATGTTGATTCTACCATTTTAATAAAGAACCCATTTGTGGCTGTTTTCCAAAAGCAAATGTATAACAATTTTGTCAATCTTGTTTAAATATCCTATGGACTCTGTGGCACTGTCATTCACCATTCATACACCCTCCAATATATTGAACCAGTCAAACCACCTGAGATAAAGCTGTGGGAAGAATAAAAACACTGAATAACCCTTCAGGGCTGGTACTTCTGAGCATGGGGACGGCTCAGAAACTGTGCTACAGAGGCAAAGTGAAAAGCTGAGATACCATCAGACTGAAATCATGCTAAGAAATAGACTCAGATTAAAAGAAATAAAATCAAACGAGTAGAAAGAATAGAAATAGAATTTTTTTTTTTAGAAATAGAATTTTTAAAGTGAGCACTGTGGACAGCCTAGTATTGTTGGACAGTGGTCTCGAATAAGTTCTTCATTTCCTCTATTGCTAAACATAAAAAAAGAAAGCATCAACTCTATATCGAGGGACAATTCAAGTGGCCCCATAGTTGCTCATCACGCAACAATGCATCTGCTTAAATAAGAATGCAATACTAGAAATTTGTACCCAGAAAAAGACAACTCTCATTTGATTGGCATAGATTTCTCAGCCTATTATTAATTATTTCCAGAGAAAAATTCCTTTTCTCTTGGAAAAGCTTTTATATGTGATTTATTTGTATGAAAGGAAACCAGATGCTGTTACGTGTATCATTTTTTTCTGTTTTTTTTTTTTTTTTGGAGACAGAGTCTTACCCTGTCGCCCAGGCTGGAGTGCGGTGGTGGCGTGATCTTGGCTCACTGCAACCTCTGCCTCCCAGGTTCAAGTGATTCTCCTGCCTCAGCCTCCCGAGTACCTGAGACTACAGGTGCCCAACCCTACACCCAGCTAATTTTTGTGTTTTTAGTAGAGACAGGGTTTCATCATATTGGCCAGCCTGGTCTCAAACTCCTGACCCTGTGATTCACCTGCATAGGCCTCCCAAAGTCCTGGGATTACAGGCATGAGCCACCGTGCCCGGTCATTATGTGTATATTTTTCATGTATACTTGCTATAATTGTTCTATCTCTTCATCTCCATCAAAGTTTTACCTCCCGTGAAAGTAAAGCAGGGGATAAAAGCTCTTTGCTCCCATTAGACTTATTAATTGATGTAATTACATTAAGTGAGAAATAATATCTCTGGGGAAGGTAATGTCAAGAACAGACACCCAATAGAAAAGTGTTGCCAAAGGCATGTATGAGAGGAAAGATATGGGCAAATAACATATAACCAACTCAACTCAAAAGTTTAAGTAGCTATAGAAACTAAAAACTAGTGGACATAGGCATATGCACTTAGAGTTGTAAACATTTTAAACATAGGTCTATAATAACAAGGGCAAGGCTCCTCTCTCTGTTTGTGGTGCCCCATGTGTCCCTGTTTGGGAAAGACATCAATAACAATGGGAACAAAATTAACATCAGCACAAAAATATTGTATATGTTTCTTTAATCAGTTGCTTACTGGCTAAAACTTGCAAATACCCTGGGATCATAGAAAAGATGAGCTCTTGGAGAGATAGAAACTATTTTTTGACAACTCCTATGTCGTAAACAGAGATGTCACTTCCCCCTGGAGGAGCACCCACCTTATAGTATGAAGGTCAGAGGCAGATATTAGAGAAAGACAGACTTTACCACCCTTCAGAATTTCCACATAGGATTTGCTACTTACCAGCTATACACACTTGCACAAGTTTCTTGCCATTTCTGAATCTTCGTTTTGTCATCTGCACAGTGAAAGTAATGATACTTGTGAATCTGCCATTGTGAGGATTAAATAACAGTGTTTTGCAAGCTATTTGTAAGCTATTCACCCAGATGGATCAGACTTATTTCAAGAGCAAAATTTTAAAACATTTAATAAAAAATACATTTATTTATAATCTTGAAATAGAGATGGATTTCTTTAATTAGGCAAAACTAGAACTATCTATAAAAGAAAAAGATTGATGAATGTGACTAATTAAATAATGATATTTTATCAAAACACACTGAAGGAATGTGAATAGTGAGTAGTTCTTTTTAAACCGGGAAAAGATCTTTGTAGCTCTACGGCATTCCGTATAGTTTTCTGGTAGAAATATAAACTGTCATAGCCAGTTTGGAAAATGGTTTTATATTATCTTGTAAAATTGGTCATTCATGTACTCCATGACCTGGAAATTCTACTCCTAGGCTGTATGCCTCCACCTCAAACTCTTGAATCTGTGTACCTAAAGACATATACTGCAATAGAATGTTCATAGTATCACTATTCACAATAACAAACAGTTGACAGGGAAATAAATGAGGAAATTAAAGTACATGTACAGAATTATTCAGCAGATTAAGTGAATGAATCATAGCTGTGTGCAAAAATATGAACAAATTCTATTAATAAAAAATTAGGAGAAATAATAAAAGTCCAAAAAGGTTACATGGAGAACGATTACAAATTTTGTAAGTTTAAAAGCAACTAAAACAAAACAATGTACTTACTAATATATTACTGTGTTAGTCTATTCTCATGCTGCTATGAAGATATACCTGAGGCTGGGTAATTTATAAAGAAAAGAGGTTTAATTGATTTACGGTTCTACTTGGCAGGGGCAGATGGGGGGCGCTCAGGAAACTGGCAATCATGGCGGAAGGCACCTCTGCATAGGACGTCAGGAGAGAGAATGAGCGCAAGCAGAAGAAATGCCAGATGCCTATAAAACCATCAGATTTTGTGAGATTCTCTCATTCTCACAAGAACAGCATGCTCCCTGATTCAATTACCTCCACCCACCCCGCCCTTGACACGTGGGAATTATGGGGGAATTACAATTCAAGGTGAGATTTGGGTGGAGACACGGAGCCAAACCATGTAATATATATTAAGCATATACTTAACATACTTATTAAGATTACACAGAGAAGTGGAAAAACTACATTTAACAAAGAGAAATAGCAAGCAAGGAAGAGAAGGATCAGCATAGATTCAGGATAGGAGCTACTTCAGGTGAAGGAGGAAGAATATTGGATGGGAGAGAACCACACAGAGTTATACAAGTTATAATCAATGCTTAGGTTTCTGAATTGGGCTGGACGTTCACAGGTGTTCATTATATCATTCAGAATAAACACAAACATGCATGGGCCAATGATAAAAGTACTTTCTAAAGAAAGAATTATAATTAATCTAATTCTCTGCACCTGTGCCCCCCCCAAACAAACAAGAAGCAAAACAAATAATAAAAATATAAGTACCTTGGTACCTATAAGAATATGCAAATTGATATGTATAGGCCTCATGTAATAGAACTTATCTCTTTGAGTTTCATCCTCCCACCTCATAATAGAGACTCTTCAGGTAGGTGAGTTTCCTTGTTCGCCACACACCCCATTCATACATTCCATGCTTTTGAGCTGTTTCTTCTGCTGTGCATACTTTCTCTATTCATCTTCACCTATTCAAACTATGTCCTTCTTTCAAAGTCTAACTAAAATTCTGCTTTCTTCAAGAAGCCTTCCCCAGTGACTTTAAATCCCTACATCACTTAGCTTCTACACCAAAAAATCTAGTTCTTAATCAGGTATATCATTACTTTAGTATTAGTTGATAAGTACATATATTGCATGCATGGCATAGTATTTTTAGTTATGATCAGACATAAAGTTGATTCATATCTTATCTCTATTTACAAAGACTCTAGGGAGTGTGCAGACACATGCTCATATACCTACTGTGCTAGGTTCTAGCCATGTTTGCTAGAACTTCTGGATGGAGAAATTGAAGAAGGCTTCATAGAAAAAGAGGCACTTGGCTGGACCTTGATAGATAGGTGGGATACCTAAAGGCAAAAATGTCAAGAGAGGACATTCTAATTCTCTAATCATATAATTAAGTCCAGCTATGGATAGTACGTGAACACAGATCTAATAAAAGCTAATATATACTACGTGTGTACTGTGGGTTAGGCCTATGTTGAGCCCCTTAAAGATTGAATCAGTCAAGTCTGATTTAGCTGAGAGTCATAAATACCCAAAATAACGTTGTCTTAAAGAGAAAAGTGTTTCTTTTCTGTAATATCTGGAAGAAGGCAGTCTGGGGCTGGAATGGTGACTCTGCTCCATAATGTCCTCAAGGACCTGGCTATCCCCAGCTTGTCATTCTAACACCTCTACTATGTGACCCTCATGGTCTTGGCTCAAGGTGGGAGTAATCACGTCTGCATTCTGGGAAGCACAATGGAGAAATAGAGAAGAGATGACAAACATCACACATGTATCCGTGAGATGTCAATGCCAGCAACAGAAACTGTCCTGGCTATTTTATTTTACTTTTTTATTTAATTTTTGAGACAGAGCCTTGCTTTGTCATTCAGGTTGGAATACAGTGGTGAGATCTTGGCTCACTGCAACCTCTGCCTCCCAGATTCGAGCGATTCTTCTGCCCCAGCCTCCTGAGTAGCTGGGGTTACAGGTGCCCATCACCACCCCCGGCTAATTTTTGTGTTTTTAGTAGAGATGAGGTTTCTCTATGTTGGCCAGGCTGGTCTCAAACTCTTGACCTCAGGTGATCTGCCTGCCAAAGTGCTGGGATTACAGGTGCAAGCCACTGCCCCTGGCCAGTGTCCTATTTTAAACAAAAAAGGATATAATAGAGGACATTGCCTATTTAAAAGATCTTTGGAAGGACCAAAGGAGTGGGCTCAGGTGGGGTCTCCAGAACAATTTGTAAGTAATCCATCACGGAGCTATTACTTCTGAGGCTGCAGCTGGAGTTAAAAATTCAAGAATAGAGAGCATAAACTGAACCAGGAGTCAGGAAGCTAGAGTCAAAAGAAATTGTCATAATTGACTCTCAACGGCCAGAAGCCAGAGAATGATCACTGCGAACACTGCCAAGGAGTGCAGTGGCATTTCTATGACATGGCTGGATAGGCGATATCATTTAGAAAAGGGAAGAAATGATGTCTACTTCACCTCTCTTTTCCAAATCTTGAATGAGTGCATCCTATTTAAAGGTGTCTAATATGTGTCCACTTGTAAAATAATCAATGAAATGAAGACAACTCTTTATTCTTTCTATTTAGAAAGAGGATAGAAATTGAAAAAGCTAATCCATCTTGCCCACCACAGTTAACTCCTTTGGTTATCTGATGTCTGTGTACACCTTCTATCCATAGCTGAACTTCCGAATTGCAACTATTAAAATAAAACCACATTGGCATCCAACATAATGCAATACCGCTCATAAAAATAAATGAACAACAGTAAACAAAGATATATACTTCCTGGGAAACCTAATATCCTACCACTCACTAAGTCTATCACTGGGTAGTTTTTATTCTGTTTCCAATTTAGTCAATTCTGCTTCATATAAGGCGTTCTATAGTTTAAGTTATTCGTTTAAATACAACCAGGAATGGCAGTGCACACCTGCAGTCCCAGCTAGTTGGGAAGCTATGGTGGGAGGGTCCCTTGAGTTCAGGAGTTTGAGGCTGCAGCGAGCTATATATGATCACAGCAGTGCACTCCAGCCGGAGTCACAAAGCCAGATCCCATCTCTAAAAGAAATTTAAAAAATACACACACCCACACACACACACACACACACACACACACAGACACACACATCACCACCAATCTTAGCACACACACACAAAGACAACTTATGTGAAATAGTAGATAAATGACAGAAGAGAAAAAAGGAAATGGGTTAATATATATTCATATATATCATATATATTTAACAGAGTATGAAGAATTGTGGGCAACTATTAACAAATTTACAGTTATAGTTTTAGATTTCTTTGCTCTACTGTCTGTTTCCTGTTCCCTTTGTCTTTTGCTAACATCTCAGCTGACCTGGCTTCTTGGTGAAGAGAGTCAAGCTAACATTCCTTGGTAGTCCTGCACGTAAAATGTTGCTATGATCTTCCATGAACTTTTACTAGCGATTATGAAAATAGTAGCATGTCCCCAGATGAGCTCCTAGATTGCAGACCTACTCTCCTTTCCCACTTTCTGTAGCAAAACTGGTTTTCTCTTGATAATCAGTATAAAAATAACTTCAGCGAACATAGTAATATATATTTGTTTCTCCCTTTGGTTAAGTGGTGTGAAAAACCCAAAATAGCCAGGTGGTATTCCCAACTTCCAGGTTATTAGAAGTAAATGTGTGTCTTCCTGTGGAACCATTTCTTCCTGGGTAACTAGGACCCTTAACTAGTAACGAAAACTAGTACTGAAAACTAGTAATGAGAATGGTGTGACAGAGACTGATGAAAGGCTGCCAAAACCTTTTCAGTCCTGCCTAGCTTCCGGATGTCCTTACTCTGAGAAGTAGCCATGTGACTAAGTCACTGATGATGGACGTGAGTGGAAGTTATAAGCCATCTAGGAGTTAAGACACAGGCATGCCTCTTTCACGGTTTCTTCCTTCTGTCTACTTTCTGATCACACTTGAGCCATGCAGATGATGACAACAGCCTAGGTCTTAGCTAAACAATAACTCAGAAGATTCTAGGCTCCCCACTTACAGTGTAGTACAGAACTGCCCTAAAGACTTGCACTTTTACTATTGAAACTATCTCACAGTGGCTCACACCTATAATCCCAGCACTTTGGGAGGCCGAGGCGGATGGGTCACGAGGTCAAGAGATCAAGACCATCCTGGTCAACAAGGTGAAACCCCGTCTCTACTAAAAATACAAAAATTAGCTGGGCATGGTGGCACACGCCTGTAGTCCCAGTTACTCGGGAGGCTGAGGCAGGAGAATTACTTGAACCCAGGAGGCGGAGGTTGCGGTGAGCCGAGATCGCACCATTGCACTCCAGCCTGGGTAGCAAGAGCGAAACTCTGTCTCAAAAAAAAAAAAGGAACTATCTCAAGGACAAGAATGAAATTTCCTTGTTCTGTAAGTCATTTTATTTTTGGCTTCCTTCATTAGAGCAATCTTGCCTATATACCAGTCTTACCCTGTTTTATTTTTTGTTTTCTTTTGCTTTTTTTAAAGCAAACTTATCTTATGTAAATATACATCAAACATTTTTCAAACTATATATAATAATGAGACATGATAGGTGGACTAAATTATGTGAGAGAGCTAAAGAATCTAAGCAAATGCGAACTTCTGCCTTTTCCACAAATATGGACTTCTGCCTTTTCAGATAAAAGCAAACCGTGTTCTCTGCTTAGTTGGATAAAAATGTTTTTACAAAATTGATAACCATTATTAAGGCCAGCGGAAAGGCCACGCTGTTATACTGTGAGGTATTACATGTGGAAATGGTGGTACTTCCAAGGAGATGGGTGAGGTCATTCTAGTCCGCAGTGTGAAGTAGTCTGCAGATGACTGGGTTTAAGGCTGGGCACCAAGAAGCATTCTGACATAGAACGTTAGTAGCACATATGTACTCTACTATGATCAGCTTGTGACATGTTACCAACAAACCTTAGCAGAAAGAGGCAGGCTGAGGAATGTTTGGTGAACATGGCTTCTTTTGTCTCCTCTGTTCTTCACAGGTGACATGCTAAGATTGGCAGTGATGACATTCAGCCTGTACAGGGGAGGCCCTTGTTGTGTCGTTAAACTTCAAGTAGAGGTACACTTAGCCTCATACCTCTGACCACAGCACCTTGAAACTTCAGAATATTGATGTGATGTGCATTGTCTCATCTTGCACCTAATATCTGGGTTTTGGATCCAGTTTCTTACCCATATCATCTTGTTAAAAGTTCACAAAAACTCACTCACTAAAAAGTATTTATTAAGCAACTGCATCATGCTGGGGATTATTCTAGGCACAGAGAAGTTTTTAAATGAACAAAATAGCCACATATTCCTTTCCTCGATTGCCTCAAATTATAAGGTAAACATATAAATGAGTAACATGTAGGTTTTATCAGATGGTGACAATTACTATAGAAAAAATAAGGAAGGAAGGAAAGAAGGAAGGAAGGAGGGAGGGAGGGAGGGAGGGAAGGAAGGAAGGAAGGAAGGAAGGAAAGGGAAAGGAAGGGAAGGAAGGAAGGGAAGGAAGGAAGGAAGGAAGGAAGGAAGGAAGGAAGGAAGGAAGGAAGGAAGGAAGAGGGTACTGAGGGAGAAAAAATAGGATGCTGGTGGTGGCAACAGAAAATAATGTAGAGGAAGATCTCCAGGAAGTAGATTTTTCATTAAAACCTGCAGGAGACAAAAGACCAAGTAATTTAGAGATCTAGAGAAAAAATGTTCCTGGCAGAGAAGTCAACAAATACAAAGAGGTTCTGAAGTAGGTGCGATCCTGCATGTTAGAGAAATAGCGAGGCCAACGTGGCTGAAGTCTAGTGAAAGAAATAGTAAAAAAAAGTCAGAGAGAAGCTACTCTTGGGTTGGGGACAGTAGCTGAAGGTGCAGAATGTATAGCGCTTTGTAGGAAATTGTAAGTTCTGCTCTTTAGCAAGCACATTAGCTTCCACTCTGAGTAAGTTTGGCAGCCCTGAGAGGTTTTGAGCAGAGTGGCTTCCATCTACTTATACTTTAGAAAAGTCATTCTGTTCCACTGAGAAGAGACAGAAAGAGGCACGGTTAAAGTCAGGGAGATCAATTAGGAAGCCATTGCAAGTAACTGGGCAGAAAATAAACGCTGGTGGCCTATACCTCTTGTTTGGTGCAGGTGGTGCAAGGTGGTCAGATTCTGAATGTAATTTGAAGGATGAGCCAACAGGATTTGCTGAGATTGGACATGGGTATGAGAAAAAAGAGGTTAAAAATGGCCTCAAAGTTTTTGACTTGATATCTAGAAGGAGACAGATGCAATCCACTGAACCAAGAAAAATAGTGAAAGACTTTGAAGTGGGAAAAGAAGAGATTAAAAGATTAATGAGTGTCCTCTCTAACACACTCATTCAGTTGATCTCACCTTTCATTGTCGTGAAGGTGTTTTGCAGCTCTGTAAATTGTAGGAAATTATTCTTATACATAGAAGAGCACACTGAGTGTGTTTACTAGAATGTAATTGACTGCCTGTCGGTAGACCATTTTGCATGTTATTTGTAAATTTGTTTCAGAATTTTTTATTCTCTACATATGCTTCTACTCTTTGAGTGCTTCTTTGAATTGGTTGTAACATCTTACTGGTTTCTCTTATAAATTAATGACTTAAGTAAAATCTTTGACTTACTTTATTTTATATCTGCTTTGGAGTCATGGTTTTTATTTTTTGCAACTTATCTTTTAGCAGCTGAGATGGGAAAAACTGAGGGAGGAGATATTTTGCATAGGGTAAGTTTGAGATGCCTGTCCAAATGAAAATACAAACATTTTTCTATACATATCAGCCATTCAGGGAAAGACATGAAAGAAGCAAAATAAGCCAGTCAGATATTAAATATCTGATATTAAATACCAGCCAATCATATAAAATAACAGATATTATATGATTCTGCTTACATAAGGTGTCTAAAGAGGCTGAGCACAGTGGCTCATGCCTACAATCACAGTAGTTTGGGAGGCCAAGGTGAGTGAATCACTTGACCTCAAGAGTTTGAGACATCTCTACAAAAAAACCACAAAAATTAGCTGGGTGTGGTGGCATACGCCCGTAGTCCCAGCTACTTAGCTACTTAGGGGGCTGAGGTTGGAGGATCACTGGAGCCTGGAGGTTGAGGCTTCAGTGAGCCATGTTCCTGCCACTGCACTCCAGCCTGGGTGACAAAGTGAGAGCCTGTCTCATCAATCAATCAATCAATCAATCAATCAGTGAATCAGGTATCTAGACTAGTCAAACTCCTAGAAACTAGACTGGTGGCTGCTGGGACCTCAGAGGAGGGAGAAATGAGGAGTTATTAAATGGTTAAAGAGTTTCAGTTTCACCAGACAAAGAAGTACTGAATATTAGTTGCACAGCGATGTGAATATACTTAACACTAACGAACTCTACACTTAAGAGGGTTAATTTTTATGTTGTGTGTATTTTAGCACAATTAACATAACAATAGAAATATGACTGAGAAACAAAATAAAGCTAACTCACAAACAAAACCATAAATCTTATGAAGAAATATAGCATCCATGAAAATCAAACACACTATAGGGAGATGTTTACTGTGACGAGTTTTCACTGGAAGTCCTTTTTTCTCCTAATCATTCAGTTGTGTGAAAAAGTTAGAAAGCTTCAAGAAGGAAGCAAAGGGAAGGACAAGTCAATCTGAAGCCCTGTTGGCCTGCAGGGTGTTCCCACTGACACTAGGAGGAGGTTTCTACAACAAATTTGTACCACATGTAAAACAATTTTTAGGGCTGGGCACAGTGGTTCATACCTGTAATTCCAGCATTATGAGATGCCAACGTGGGAGGATTGTTTGGGCTCAGGGGTTTGAGACCAGCCTGGGTAGCTTAGCAAGACCTCATCTCTACAAAAAATAACAAAGTTAGCCGGTCATAGTGGTATATGCTGGTGATCCCACTTGCTAAGATGGGAGGATCACTTGAGCTCAGAACCCTGTCTTGCAAAACAAAACAACAAAACAAAACAAAAAAACCCCGTAATTTTTAGAAAATAGGATTGCTTGGGAAAAAAGAGAGAGAACATAGAGCTGTGAGATTTTCATCCATTAGGTGGCTCACAGAGTGGTATCCCCTTCAGCTTGTCCTCTTTCAATACACTTTATAACTGGAGGCACTTTACATTTGTTGAACACCTCCTGTGTGCTAGGTACTTCACAAGTAGTACTGCTAATCCAGAAACAGCCTGCCAAGGTATTATTATCCCTACTTTAGAGATGGGGAAATCTAGTAGAGATGAAGCTCAGCAAGTTTATGTAGCATACTCTGGGACACACGGTAAGTAAGTGGGAGCCAGGATTCAACTCAGTACTGTCCGACTCCAACCCTTATCTCCCACACCGTTCTGAATGATTGTCATCAAAGTATGATTATGGGAACCAGGATCATGGGCTTATACCTTCACCCAAGAGTAAAGAGATGGTGCCTTTTGACTCACATCTGTAATCCCAGCACTTTGGGAGGCCAAGGTGGGCAGATCACAAGGTCAGGAGTTCGAGACCTGCCTAACCAACATAGCGAAACCCCATGTCTACTAAAAATACAAAAATTATCCAGTCATGGTTGGCATGTGCCTGTAATCCCAGCTATTCAGGAGACTGATGCAGGAGAATCACTTTAACCCGGGAGGCAGGAGTTGCAGTGAGCCAAGATCACTTCACTGCCTGTAGCCTGGGCAACAGAGAAAGACTCTGTCTCAAAAAGAAAAAGAAAAAAGAAATGGTGCCTTTTTTCCCCGGGAAGAATGGTTTCCACAGAGACCTGCTAGTACAGGAGATTTATGTAAGATCCAGAGTCCCATAGCATAATATGCCAGATGCCCAGAACACATGAGAAAAGATTCTTCATAACAACAACCTGTAAAACTTCGATTCAAATGAGAAAAGACAATCCACAGACAATACCACCAAGACGTCACAGACGTTGGAGTTACCTGATAAGGACTTCAAAGCAACCAACAAAAAAATGCTTCAATGATTGGCCAGGTATGGTGGCTCATGCCTGTAGTCCCAGCTACTCAGGAGGTTGAGGAGGAAGGATTGTTTGAGTCCAGG
>NW_022436946.1:12543371-12577382 GCF_009761245.1 Sapajus apella | reverse complement strand
CTTTTTATCCAATTTGCCAGTCTGTGTCTTTTGATTGGGGCATTTAGTCCATTTACATTTAGGGTTAATATTGTTATGTGTGAATTTGATACTGCCATTTTGATGCTAGCTGGCTGATTTGCCCTTTAGTTGAGCTGGTACTTGTTGTTCCTTTATATGTGTAGAGCCTCTTTCAGGAGCTCTTGTAGAGCTGGCCTGGTGGTGACGAAGTCTCTGAGTACTTGCATGTTCCCAAAGGATTTTATTTTTCCTTCACTTATGAAGCTTAGTTTGGCTGGATAGGATATTCGGGGTTGAAAGTTCTTTTCTTTAAGGATGTTGAATATTGGCCCCCATTCTCTTCTGGCTTGTAGGGTTTCTGCTGAGAGATCTGCTGTGAGTCTGATGGGCTTCCCTTTATGGGTATTCCGACCTTTCTCTCTGGCTGCCCTTAGTATTTTCTCCTTCATTTCGACCCTCGTGAATCTGACTATTATGTGCCTTGGGGTTGCTCTTCTTGACGAATATCTTTGTGGTGTTCTCTGTATTTCCTGGACTTGAATGTTTGCCTGCCTTGCTAGGTTGGGGAAGTTTTCCTGGATAATATCCTGAAGAGTATTTTCCAGCTTGGATTCATTCTCTTCGTCGCATTCGGGTACGCCTATCTCATTTTATTTTTTTTTGAGGCAGGGTCTTGCTCTGTCACCCAGGCGAGAATGCAGTGGCACAATATGGCTCACTACAGCGTCGACCTCCTGGGCTCAAACAATTCTCCAGCCTCATTTTTTGTTCTTTTTGTAGAGGCAAGGTCTCTCTATGCCCAGGCTGGTCTCAAACTCCATGGCTCAGGCGGTCCTCCCACCTCAGCCTCCCAAAGTGTTGGGATTAACAGGCATGAGCCATCATGCACAGCCCAAATGGAATTTTAGAAATGAAAAATGCAATAACCAAAATAAAAATCTCACTAGAGGTGCTCAATAGAAGAAAGGAGCAGTGAACAGGAGGAAGAAGCAGTGAACCCAAAGATAAAACAATAGAATATACCAAATCTGAACCAAAGAGAGAAAACAGACTGAGCAAACAACAATTACACTGGGTGAAATACAATTTGGCACCAAACACTTGAGATCTCATCTTATAGGGATGGTGCCTTATCATAAAATATCACTTCCTAAATAGTTCCTGTTCCAGAGCTATTGCAGTTATTTGTTTAAAGGTAACATTTTATTTTTTCTCATGACGATGTGACTGTTCTATGGAAGACATAATATAAATGTCTTTCTTTCAAAACGATTACAAAGTAAAACAGAATGTTTAAGCTCTAAAATACTTTTTAAAAGTATATAAGAGGAGTTTGTAAATTGTACAGTGTTAGGAATAGAAGCTATCAATATTCTAGTCCAACCCCTTTATTTCACACATGAGGAATTTCAGGCCAAGAGAAAACAAGTGACTCACTTAAGGTTAACACCTAGTTAATGACAGATTTGGGACTTGGACTCCAGTTCAATAACAACTCAAGTAAATATCTTTTTCATTAATTAAAGGAATTTTAAAAGAGACACTTAACCATATGAAAAGGGATACAATGTTTAGCACCATCTTTTTACTGAAGGCAATATTCTTATGAGTTTATGAGAAGTAAACTTCAAAAAAAATCCACAGCATTGGGAAAGACGACAAAGAACAATCAACACACAGCAAAATAGAACTTTATAATTAGAGTTTCTCATTGCTAAATATTAATCAAGTAAAAAGGTTGTTATCATCTCTAGCAAAACTTTCCTTATGTCTTAGCTAATGGGAGTTATGGAATCGGTGGTAATACAATATGATGTAAAAATATAGCCATTGTTTTCCATAGATGTTCTGTTGCTTGATGAAGGAAAATAGGCCTTTATAGGAATGGACGATTAAGGGAGAAAGAAATGGATTGCTTCATAATCTGAGAACAGAGTGATTGATAAGAAAAATAATTCTGTTGCATGGGTAAGGAGAAGGTGTGTACTTATGCCTGCACATCAAGTATAAAAAGCAATTTCACTATTTAAACAACTGTTTGTCCAATTTCAAGTAGATTTCAAGTGTAATGCTACTATATTTTCCTTTACTTTTTATTACCCATTACGCTTCTTAACACGCCCCCTCCACCACTACCAAATCAAACCTCTGCTCTAAGTCAGTGCCAAGAAGCTGAGTTTCACTGTTACATTCATGCAAATCAAGTTGTGAATATTTTGCAAGGGAGACCCTGAAAGAATGTCTGTATACAAAACAGTAAATCACAACTGGGAAAGAAACTTGCTGGAGACATGTGCTCTGTTTTATGTCATTTGGAACAATAGCAACCACCAAAATGCAGAAGTTTGTGGTTTTAGAGCCTGGGAGCACCGCTATTTGGTTACCCAGATTACAGGCCGTGGTATGTTGGACTGGATTAAACCAGAAGAGGAATCTGTTTATCCCCTCTGCTTTAAACACCAATAAAAAGCACTGTTCCTCTCTTGAAGGTGCTGAAATGCAAAGCAAGCTCCCTGCTCCTTTTCTCTCTCTTGGTGGCATTTGAACGTGTAAAGCTTTGAATACCAATTGCTTGAACTGGACATATGTGAATCTCTTCTAATCCTACTAATCCTGTCCCCAAGTGCTTCTTTGTATGTGGAGGCAGCACACATAGATCTAAGTGAAAGTGGCCATAATCCTGGAAATGTGGAAAAATGTCCCAGTGTGAGCGATGCGAGAGGGAGAGCTCCCTGCCAGAGGGACCTGCTGAAGAAGCTATTGTGTCAGTTCAAGGAAAAAGAAGGGGGACCAAAGCTCAAGGGAACATATGAAGGAGCCCTCTCACCTTTTCTGAGCTCCTGGGAGGAGAACAAACCCACCCAGCTGGAGTCCTCCCTTGCAAACAGCCTTGGTACACTTGAGCAAACTCACAGAACTGAGACAGTTTCCAAAGGCTGGGAAATTCACCCAGCGGCTGCTTTCAGTGGCCTGAGCCCAGCAGGCCGGGGCCGACGACGTGAGGCCTTCATTATGCTACAGAATTTCCTTTAAGACAGCTGGCCTGTTTACAGATTTCTGAGCCGTTTCTCCCTCTCAAACGGCAAGGGAGAGAGTGGCGGAAATTTCAGGAGAAAAACCAAGACATAAAATAACCCTACAGACTCTACCTTGTCAAGACTTTCCCAATAGAAGCAGGAGATATGCAGTGAGTTTGTAAATTACTCCGTTATGCGGAGGCAACTTGTGAGACTCCAACCATCCTGGTTGCAATTGTCCTTAAGGAGGCACCGCAGCTTTTGAACTTTCTAAAGGAAATGTGGCTGCATTCTCTTCCTCGTGAAGAATGCGTGAATCCATCCATTCACAAATAATAACTTTTGCAAACAGAGTAAAGTTTGTGGAATATTTAATACTGGGTTTTGAATCACATTACAAGGGCCGAGTGCTGATTCACAGTACCAGTGTTGCATTTTTCAAAAAGCATTTCCAATTTTACAAGCCCTGTGAGAAAGATGATGTAGCTACTGCAATCTCCATTTGATGGAAAAGATATCACAGTTATATTAAATAAAGTTCATTTATCTAAAAGCATACATTTTTCAACCCAAATATGCCTGACATATTTTAGAAGAACCATCAACACAATACCCCATCCAGGTAGTTAGTACAACTTAAAGTTATATCAGGTGATCCAACTCAGACATATTTATTTCTTTTATTCTGTTCAATTCATGTTCATTGTTCATTTGTTATTTGTTTGTTTTTTAAACATATCGATTGGTATTTAAAACTATGCGACAAATTTTAGGCAAACATTATTCTCAAAACCCAGTTCCTCAGGGAAATAGCCTGACTGGACTTAATATTGAAATAGAAGGTTAGTGGTGCCATAAATGTAAATGAAAGAAAGTATGCAATATAATACAATCTAAATACATATAAATAAGCAACCACAAAAGTATTCTCCTTCCACACCTGAGAGAACGAAGTTGAAATAGTTTTGAATGAAAAAGTTTGTTTCAGTGATGTGAAACAAACAACCCTCCCTCAAAGAGACAGATATTAAGGATCCTAATTATTTTATTTAATGAAACTTGCTATGTATCAGCCACTCTCCTAAGGAATTTAAAATGTTAAAACATTGTAATAGCCCTGTGGGATGGGTGCTGTCATTGCCTCCATTTACAGATGAGGAAAATGTGGCTGGAAGGGATTTGGTAACTTGCCCCAAGCATGCAGCACCCCCTTGAGCCAAACCGGAAGGCATCCCGGTATCTCCAGGCCTCTGTCCTGGCCTCTATCCCAGCTGCCTCTGTTTCTGACACACCTGTTCTGAAAACATGGCTATCTAGGCTGCTAGATCTCAAATTCACAGCAATGAAAAAACCCAACAAACATAAAATGCATTTTTTTAAAGTAGTTTGTTGCAAGATAAAGAAAAGCAGAATGGCTGGGCATGGTGGCTTACGCCTGTAATCCCAGCACTTTGGGAGGCCAAGGCAGGCAGATCAGGAAATCAAGAGATCAAGACCATCCTCTCCAATATGGTGAAACCCCGTCTCTATTAAAAATACAAAAATTAGTGGGGCATAGTGGCATAGGCCTGTAGTCCCAGCTACTCGGGAGACTGAGGCAGGAGAATAGCTTGAACCCAGGAGGCAGAGGTTGCAGTGAACCAAGATCATGACATTGCACTCCAGCCTGGGTGACAGAGCAAAACTCCATCTCAAAAAAAAAAAAAAAAAAAAAGAAAAGAAAAAAGCAGAATCAGGACAATAATGGGCTTGTTTTTCCTGGCAGAAAATTCCAGTATAAACGTGAAATTCAATGAGCTAGAAAACTTTCCACATGATTTGGCAGAACAAAACTCAAGGAAGAAATTTCTAATAAAATTGATGAAATTCAAATCCCGTTTAATGCTGTATGTCCTAGAGACCTGAGAAGTATTTCTCAATGAGTATTATAAAAGATCACCACAAAGCAGAGTAGAAAATTGAGGTGGTTATTTAGAATAGATTTGTGACCTTGGGAGAGCTGTTTCCTCAGTCTGTGCCTCAGTTTCCTCATGTCTAAAATAATCTTAAACATCCAGTCTATCCGGAAAATATTTATGTTTCTATAACTTTTGCAGTTTCAGACAACAGGAACGGTAAACCAAGTAGTCCATAAATAAAGAGCTTATGGGGTTAGTGTATACTGCAAGTTAAATATGACTTATCCTTGGGATTCAGTTACCTGAGCCTGACACCTTTTGTTCCCCATCACCTCCTTTCAGCCCACCTTTTCCTTAAGCTGTTGCTGTTGGTAAGCAGCTTCACACCTCGGTTTCCATACCTCTCATATCTATGTTTTGCACCAAAGCTTCTGTAATGGCAGAAATGGTTTTGCACAGGCATGGAGCCAGAAGGGACTTGACACCCTCTGGGCTGACCCTGGATCAGTGAGGTGTGGGAGCCAGTGGATATATGTGTTCCTCTTCTGTTCCCCGGCAGAGGATTTTGAGGTGTATTCTATACAACTCTTCAGATTATCCTGGCCAGATGGAGCCCCAGGGGTCCGCCGTAGTGGCCAGCTGGACTTTGCATCCTTGTGTTGGAGCTCAGGACTTACCACCCCAAAATATAACTGTAGAAGACCAGAACAGGCTACCCAAAAATATACCTCTTTGGCATATTGATTATTTTGAGTTGGCTGTTTGGAGGAACTGCAGACACAGGAGTAACTGAAAAGTTACCCTTTTGTAAGAGAAATTTACATCTGATAAATGAAAGCTTCAGCAGAATTAAATTTAAAAGTGTTTAAAGGAGCAATGAACTACGTGTGAATTAGGCAGCCTCCCAAGCCAGAGTAGGCTCAGAGACTCCAGCACAGCCATGTGGCGGAAGATTTATGAACAGAAAGAGGAAAGTGACATACAGCAAACAGAAGTGAGGTACAGAAACAGCTAGATTGGTTATAGCTTGGCATTTGTCTTATTTGAACATAGTTCAAACAGCTGGCTACATTTGATTGGCCAAAATTTAGTGATTGGCACAAGTGTAGGCTAAGGTCTGTTTACACCTCCACTTGTCATAGTTCATGATGTACAGAGGAACCTTTATGCCAAACTTAAAATATGTAAGGAGGCAGCTTAGGTTAAACTCGACTTAACACATCTGTAAAGGAAACTTGTATTTGTAAAGGTATGTACCAGGAAGAGAGCTGCTCCAAGGCAATTTTTATCATCTGAGAGACTTTTTTATTGGTAACCAGGCAACCTTTATTTATCCTATATTTCCTCCCTCATAATTTGCCCCCACCACGTCCCAGAAACCCAAGCCCCAATTCTTTTCGGTAGTTCAGGATAATATTTGAGCCTCAATCATCTGGCTCTTTCTTTCAGCCTCTTATTTTTGGGTTTTTCTCCTGTTAACCTGTCTCATATCAATTTAATCATAAATCAGCCAAACAACCTAGAAGGGTAGAAAGAAGAAAGTAGCAACTTTTTTCCTCTCCTACACCTGTATTGGCTTTTCCTTATTCTGTTTTATTCTTTTCATTCCTTATTTCTCCACCCCCCCACATTTTTTTTTGTTCTAATTCCTCCAAATACACCATCTGCACCCAACCTCTTGTCTATATACAAGCTCTTAGACACTGTTTCCTAGGACAATCTTGGCTAAGACATTCCTTAAAACACGTGCAGTCAGACTCTATCAATAGGTGTATGGTGTTCAGAACTAGGGAGGGGATAGTAACTTTCTTCATTAACTGGTTAGCCCCAGTGTAAAACTCTAGGCTTAGCATTGCCACCACATCTGAAGAAGGCATTGATGGGCAGAACTGGCCCAGGAGGAAGCCTCTAGAATTTGGAAAAACTGAAAGCTATGTCATGGAACCCAGCAGATAGTTTTCTGCAGAATAGTATTCATCAGAGAGTATAATTTATATCATTAAATATCAGAATAATCTTCCTGTGTACAATGGGTGGAAAAAACCCAACTTTATCAAGGCAATTTTAGAAGAAATGTTCAACAGTTCAAAACTTAAAAAAATAAAAAGGAAAATTGCTTTGGCACGTAGCATGTTTTCCCAATCAGAAAGAACTGAAGAATTCTTGGCAGGGAGCTCACAGAGAGAACGCTTTAATGGGCTGAACTTGACTTTCAGAAGAAAGTACATAGTAGCTTTAACTCATAGTAGATTTTGACTTTCCTGATGGAAATGTGGCCTGAGTTCTAACATTCTTTCACAGAACAGACATGAGGTTTTTAACAGTGACAGAAACTGACAAGTAAAAATGAGTAAAATGAGAAAAAAAAATTGACCCTGAAATAAAATGAGAAAATGAGTTTCTGAATGAGCTAAATTCACTCATGCAACAAATAGCGGAAGCGACAAGAATTGTCAGTTGTTCCATTAATGAGAGGAGTTTTGGACTTGGAGTTATTTGCCAAGTATTAGACTAGAACCGAGACGCACCCAACTGCACGTGGTGTTTTGAATGGAATTCTGGAATATGGAGGAGTTGCTTTGAGCAGTAGAAGGCGGGTAGGAGCTCTCTGAAATCCACCTGCTGGCTCCCAACTTTTTCTCATCCTTGCACTTTGCAAGCAGCATTGCATGTTGAGTAGATGAGGAAAGGGTCTTAGCTCTAGAACCCTGCCTATAACTTAGCTGGTGACAGCCTTTTTCTAAGCTGAAGTTTACTCTGCCTTCATGTTAAAGTAAATGTGATAATGCTACCTTAAAAATAAAAGCATTTCTAATATAAAACACTGTTTAATTGGGCACAGAGCAGCCTTGGAAAAATGTAATAAGCAGGAAAGTTATATTGATTTGTTTGTTATCACCTTAATTGTTGATTCTGATGAGTTAAAACTGAAGCAGTCTTCCAGCTGCAATGGCTAATAAATTCCAAGATCAAACAAGATCTTGCTAATTACTAAGTTAATGGGGACAAGCTCACAAGCAGAGTTATGTTCATAATTATATGTTTCAAAGCATCTCGAAGCAAAATAAGGCCCCAATTTGTGACTCTAATACTACATACTTGCCCTTTTTTCCTTCAAGGAAGTACATTTTTTTGTGCTGCACGTTATTAATAATGTACAATTTAGGAAACATAATTCTTTGGCAAATTAAGAGACATTACAAATAATGTAAAGCAGAAAACTCAGCTTATCACTATCTATGTAAAAATACATCTAAAGGAAAAAAAATATGACATTTCACGAAGGAAATGAAATTAAAAGCCACTGGGCATTCATTTTCCCTCCTCCAAGCTCCTTCCATGTAGACAGAGGAAAATGAGCTCACAGGGAATTTCAGGCTCTCCTAATCCCGTTACTCTCTTTCCAATATATTCCTTTGGTTGTGCCTGTAAGAATGGAGGAGACACTGACCCTCATCCAAGAAGCTTTTTTTTTTTCCTTAAGCAAGAACTCATCAGCAATCTGGAATGGTTTAACACCCCTTGTTGGTGTTGTTCGGGGCATTTCTCAGAAATGCTAATGAACAATTCACTTCGGCACTTTAGATAAACACAATCTGGTGGTGTTATTTGGGCATTATTCACACTTGCTAATGATTGACTCTCTCCGGCTTTTGTATGCCAGAGCCAGACCTGTGACGTCGTTGGAGGCCTGAAAAGCAAGTAAGGAGCTCACCTTAGAGGAAACTTGTAAGTTTATCAACTTGAGGTTTAAGCTGGCGGTGCTTAGGCATGGCCTACTCAACACAAGACTTGCCAACTGGAACAAAACAAATTTCAACCACCTCCCTCAGCGCCACGTCTCAATTGCGTGTGAGCATTTAGCAGGCATTCATTTGTGTGGAGTGCTGTGTTCAGTATAACACCAGGCATGGTAAACAGACACAGTCTTTGACCTTCTGAGGTTTTATTACCTAAAAGGAAGGGACAGCAGAGATCAACATATTACTAGTTAAACATATACATGCCTAGCTCACTGTAGTCCCAGTGCTTTGCAGACAGAGGTACAGGAGAAGCACTTTTCATATTCATTGAGCACCTGAAGCCACTTTCTACCTCTGTTTCTTGTTTATTTGTTTGTTTGGTTGGGTTTTTGGTTTGTTTTTAGACAAGGACAACAAAGAAGCATATTTCTGCACCCCCCTTTTCTAGAGGAAGAACTGAAGAATTCAGGTCTCATCAGTTGTATGTGGTTAATTCTAGGGATCCTAGGCTCTGAGATCACAGTTTTATCTAGACAAACCCAGGAGTCAATGACTGTAAGATTTACATAAGGGTGAAGCTGTTTTATCATTTTATCTACACAAACATATAAGTCAGTGGGTCTAAGGCTTAGATAAGGGTGAAGTTGTTTTGTCTTTAGTTTTGCTTTAAAGTCTTTACGGTCCCAACGTTTGTTTCTCAGAGCAACACCCCCTCCTCTCTCCGTCCTAACTTCTGCTTTTATTTTTCTATCTGAGAAGAAACCTTTGGAGGAACGTAGATCTTACAGACATCACACCTCAACAGTACTTTTGTGCGTTCAGCATTTGTTGCCAGGAAATTATTCTGAATTATTCTGGCAAAATTTCAGCTCTGGAAGGGTCCTGCCCACCACCACCCCCCCCCACCACCAACTCCATCCTCGCTACACGGTGGGAGTGGGGGTGTGGGGCTCAGTGTTCTCAGATGTAGAGAAACCAGCAGGGGGTTAATCCCCTCTACAAACATTGTATCCTCTCCTGACCTTCCTATGCATTGGAATCAAGGGTAAGACATTTCTTTTGAAGTTTCCTTTCCTTCTTTATTTGTGCACCTCAGACTGTAGGCTAACCTCGGCTTAGCAGTGAGGAGTTTCAGTTTGGCCAACTGGGAAGATGCTCTGTGATTCAAGAAGGTTTCAGTATGGGCGCTCCCCACACAATACGAGAGTGTCAGTTGTGTGTGAGCTTACAAGAGCCTGAGATCTGGGATTGTATATCCCCACCCCACTCTTTCTTGTTTTTGTTTTGGTTGAAAAAAAAAAAAGGCTGGTTTAAATAAGGTTGACACTAGACCCAAATAGTATCAAATTATATTAATTAACATATTAAATAAACAATAGCATGACAGGTGACTCGTGGAGGCAGTTCTCCATATCAAGCACACTAGAATATTAAATTAGTAAGTCTGTTTTTATTTTCTCACAGGTAGTGCTTAGATTAGAACTATGTGAGTAAAAGGTTCACTGTATTTTAAGAAGTCTGGTTACTCGTGGAGTGACCGTCATCTACTATTTTAAAGCACACCAATAAATTCTGCTGATTACTCATTTTCCAAAGGCAATCATGACACTTTCAACTAAAAAAAATTGCTTTATCCCCAAAGCAATTTGCTTTTCAATATATCAATACAATTTACTTATGACATTGCTCAGGAATTAATGTAATATAATAATATAAAGTCTGTGGCAATTTCCTTTTTCTTTGCAAGTCATAAACAGGAAGTTGACAAGAAGTTTTGTGACTCTGGATATGTGAAGTACATTCATGGAATAAGGAGCCATTTGCTGTTGTCTAAACTGTAGGATAAATGTATGTAGAATTTGATGTCTTCATAACTCCACTGTAGTAATTTGAAGCCACTGTTAAAACACAGTGAGTATATTCTGATGGATGTCAACCATTTTTTATCAACTAGGTTTCAGATGAGGAAACTGTAGCCCAGGACATTTAGGCAAGTTACTTGATTCAAAGAAAAAAATGTGCCCACCCTGTCACAAAAGAAATTTAGACTAAATGCTATTCCAGAGTCAAATAGAGCATTGACCCTTAAATCCGGACTCTTATAAACCTTTGCTGAGCCCCGGTGTTAAAAAAATATTCAGATCAAATAGCAATAATGCTCCATTCTTCCAGGGTATTCTTTGGAGCTTTTCTTTACTAAGGAAAAGACTCAACAATATTTTGCATTTGTATAATACCCCCTAAATCCTTTATGAATGAGACAGCCCCTTTTCAGAAAGATGTTTACTGAATTTTCACAAGTGGTAAAAATAATATACACAGCATCCACCATCATATTTAGTTATGATTAAAGGGAAATTGCTGATTTTTTTTAGGTTGCATTTTCAACTAGAGGCATTTGCTGGTGCTGTAAGGCCACCTAAGGACCATAGAACTGCATAGGGATTTGCTGGAAGCTTCTCAGACAATGGAACAGCAAATGGCATCCAAGTAAACAGTCTCTGCCAAGTTATAGAAAAAATAAAGGTATGAATAGCCCTTAAGCCCTACTGCAGAATCAAATATATGCATGGCTTATTTGTGTTATTTTCTGATTATTGGTTCACTTTAAAATAAAAATATTTAAGTGGGGGAAGGATTTAAATATTAAATGGAATATCAAGACATTGCAAGTCTTTCCAGTTCAATTGAATATTCTCAGCACTCAATGCTTAATGAGATTCTCTCCGTCTAGGTCAGAAGAGTCAAAAAGAAAGCTCTTTACAGTTGCAGGGGCTGGGTTTTAAATTGCTATGTGTCCTAAAAATAACAGTTGAACTTATTTATTTTCACATACAATTCCCTCAGTATTTCCAAATGAAAACATGTTGATTTGACTAGGCTGTCACAAAACAGGGTTACAGAATGTATTTTTAGAAAACCATTTACCTTTTAAAGGCTGTTATTCAACAACTTCTAGGAGATAATCGTGAATATTCTCAAATAACCAAATTTAAAGCGGCTTAAAAGAGACATAGTGCACACGGGCTGAGATAAGAAACCTTCTCTCACACTCGGAAAGCACTAATTCCGGGATGCATTCCAGCCAGGATGCTCAGTGGAACGCCTTTCCAATTCTGCCTACTGTGCAGTCTATGCAAATGCTTAAAGAGGCTCTGAAATAATGTTGTAACCAGATCTCTTGAGTCACCAGTCACTGCTAGAACCCCTGGTCTGGTAACACAATGGAAATATTGCAATGGTTGCATACTCCTCAGCCACACGGCCTTTACTGGCAATCTGCCTTTGTTGGCCTTAAAATTCATTCTGTTCATTTTAAATCAAATAAATGTTAGAGTGGATTTCCTTTTCTTTTTCATCCCTCCCTTCCTTCCTTCCTTCCCTGTCTCTCTTCCTTCCTTTTTTCCTTCCCTTCCTCTCTCCCTCCCTCTCTCCCCCTTCCTTCCTTCCCTCCTCCCTTCCTTCCTTCCTTCTTTCCTTCCCTCCCTCTCTCTTTCCCCCCTTCCTTCCTTCTTTTCTTCTTTCCCTCTTTCCTTCCTTCTTCTTTCCCTCCCTCCCTCCTTCCTTCTTTCCCTCCTTTCCTCCTTCCTTCTCTCCTTTCCTCCTTCCTTCCTTTCTTTTTTCCCTCTCTCTCTCCCTCCCTCCCTTCTTTCCTTCCTTCCTTCTCCCTCCTTTTATCTTTTATCTCTCCTTCTCTTCCTCCTTCTCTGTCTTTCCTCTGCCCTGTTTCAGCTCTCTCCTCATCCAGCTTTGATACTTTCGTGTGTTTGGTTCACCCCTCTTAATAAGCTCCAATAATGTCAGAGAAAGAAAAGGTCAGTGGTGGTTCTTGTGTGGGTTTTTTTCCTCCATTCCCCGCACCCCGCTTTTTCTGGTCATTCCCGCCCCGCACCCAACACCACCACCAGGAGAAAGAAGAGGGAGGAGAGAGGGAAAAGAAAAAAAAAAAAGATTAAGACGTAAGCTGGCTGGATAAGCCTGTGACGAGTTTTCTTACCAGCTCTGAATGAGGGTACAAGGATACAAAGGCAGCCCGCTCTACTGGAGCCAGCGCGAGGTTGGTGGGAGCTCTGGCTTGATTGTATGCCACTCAGAGAAAGGGTGTTTCATTAATTACACATTAACTATGTGCACTGAGTAGAAGGTGGCCGATAAAAAATGCAGATGTTTCTGCAGCCCAGTAGAATGAGAACTGCTCTTGATCCTGTCAAAAGAACATTTTGAATCAAAGGGGCTTCATGGGATCCAAAGAGTTTTGTGGTCCAGTGCTATGGTGTGGCCTTTTAATCATTAAACCCTTTTATAGTGGTGAAATGAACATCCATTGTCATGGCCACACCAATGAGGCCATCCAACCTGGCAAAAAGGGAGGGCTTTGCTACATGGGGGGAGCGCAATGAAAGAAGGGGACAGGCTCGCAGCTCTGTGGAATTCAGAAGGTAACAACAAAAGTGCATCACAAAGAAAAGCCAGCTCAGGTTAGTTTGTTCAAATTGCTTTTGGCAGCAGCACTCTCTTACCAGCCAAACACGCCCTGGCAGAACGAACATTAGTGTTTTACAGACAGCTGGCTTCCCTCTTTTGTTTTCAGCCAGTAAAGGCTCCGTTTAATTTTTACTGTTCTTTAAGTGCAGGTTACTTAGGAAAGCTGATTGGAAATGGTATTATATTCTTAATCACTTTTCTACAGCTGTGGAGAGCCATTAGCATTGCATCCCCCGCCCCCATCTCCTGCAGTTGGCCCAGCTATGCAGTCTGTGCCAGGAAGCAAGAGGCACGGAGGAAATTACCTCTAACTCCAATCCGGGAAAGGAACCTGCATTTTGGCTGACTTCAAGATCATAGGCCTTTAGTCATGTTGTTTTCCCTGACATTTCCTGTGACTTCTCAGTTCCACCGTTCTTTTCTCTCCCGCAGTTTTCTGTTAAAAAAGAGGAACACTCGATCTTTTAATATAGTTGTTTTCATTTTCTTTGTATTGTCGTAAAATATACATTGGCATGAAACTTTTCACCCTGTTCTTATTTTTATTTTTAATTTTCTTTTAAAGATGGGGTCTCACTCTGTCATCCAAACTGGAGTGCAGTGGTGCGATCACGCCTTACTGCAGTCTCTGACTCCTGGGCTCAGGTGCACACCACCATGCCCAGCTAATTTTTTTAAGTTTTGCAGAGACAAAGCCTCGACATGTTTCCTGGACTGGTTGAACTCCTGGGCCAAGGTGATATTCCTGTCTCAAAGGAGTATCCCAGGATATGCCTGGGATTACAGGTGTGAGCCACCCTGCCCAGTTACATTTTAGCCATTTTTAAGTGGCATGTCTACATGGCATGAAACGTACCACTTTACCCATTTTTAAGTGTGCAGTTCAATGGCACATTCATGTAGTTGTAGAACTATCACCACCACTATTTATCTCCAGAACTTTTTCGTTTTCCTCAACTGAAATTCTATCCCCGTTAAACAATTTCTCATTCCGCCCTCCCCCCAGCTCCTGGCAACCACCATTCCACATTCCGTATCTATTGAAGGTACTTTTCCCCACCCATCATAAGAATCACAGTCAACACTCCTAAAACAAAAGATAGGTTAACAAGAGAGAAGCACAACAAATTTATTTAATCAAAGTGTTATGTGACATGGGAAACGTCAGAAATGAAGACCCAAAGATCCAGGAAACACTGTCTATTTTTATGCTTAGTATCAGTGAAGAATGGACAGTCGTGTAGAGATGTCATTGGACCAAAGGAAGTGATCTAATGGCGATAGGCTGAGGGGGAAGCCTGGCAAGACCTGACTGTTCAGATTCTGCTTGGTCTCTCTGTGTAGCCTTCCTTCCTCCAGGGCTTAGATAGGACCTCTGTGGAATGAAGGTCTTTAAGAGAGAAGGGAGAGAGTGACCTTTCTAGGTTTATGGCTTGCTTGGGGGAAAAGAGGTTCTAGTTTCTATGACCCACCTTGGGAAAGAGGAAGTCTGGTTTCTATGACTTGCTTTCTGGGACAAAGAGGGGCGAGAGACAGGAGGACAGGACAGGGTTAGAGAGACCTTCTAAAAAAGACTGAAAAGAGGCCTTTCAGCCTTTTTCAGTTCAAAGTACTCAGCAAGCCAAGATGCCATACTTTGGAGTATTATGCACTGACCCCCGGCATTATGAATTTGACTATTCTAGATGCCTTAAATAAATAGTAAGTATATAATAGCTATCTTTTGGTGACTGCCTTATTTCACTTAGCACAATGTCCTCAAAGTTTATCCATATTGTAGCATATGTCAGAATTTCCTTCTCTTTCGAGGCTGAAAAGTGTTTCTTTATATGTGATATGGCTTGGCTCTGTGTCTCCACCCAAATCTCATGTTGAATTGTAATTCTTAATGTGGAAGGGATCTGGTGGGAGGTGATTGGATCATGGAGGCTGAGTTCACCCTTGCTGATCTCTTCAGTGAGTTCTGGTTGTTTAAAAGTGTGTAGCACCTCCTTCTTCACTCTCTCCTGCTGGCCATTTGAAAATATACTTGCTTCCCTTCACATTCCACCTTGATTGTAAATTTCTTGACATCTCCCCAGTCATGCTTCCTGTATGTAGTCTGTAGAACTCTGAGCCAATTAAACCTCTTTTCTTTATAAATTACCCAGTCGCAGGTAGTTCTTCATAGCAGCATGATAATGGACTAATACAGTATTTATGCACCACATTTTGCTTATCCATTCATCTACTGATGGACAACAGGGTTGCCTCCATCTTTGGATTGTTGTGAGTGATGCTAGTATAAGCATGGATGCACAAATATATCTTTGAGTTCATGCTTTTGTTTCTTTTGGGTATATATCTAGAGGTGAATTGCTAGATCATACAATAATTCTATGTTTAATCTTTTGAGATACCAAAATACTCTTTTTCAAAGTGGTCTTACGTTCCCACCAACAATGTACAAGCGTTCCAATTTCTCCTTATTCTTGCCAATACTTTTTTGAAGACAACCATCCTAATGAGTATGAGTGGAGTTTCATTGTGGTTTTAATATGCATTTCCCGTAAAGAAAATACGGCACATATACACCATGGAATACTATGCAGTGATAAAAAAGAATGTCCTTTGCAGACACGTGGATGAAACTGGAAACCATCATTCTCAGCAAACTAACACAGATACAGAAAACCAAACACCACATGTTCTCACTTATAAGTGGGAGCTGAACAATGAGAACATATGGACACAGAGAGGGGAACATCACGCACCAGGGCCTGTTGGAGGTGGGGGACAAGGGGAGGGAGAACATTAGGACAAATACCTAATGCATGTGGGCTTAAAACTTAGATGACAGGTTGACAGGTGCAGCAAACCACTATGGCACAGGTATACTATGTAACAAACCTGCACTTTCTGCATGTGTATCCCAGAACTTAAAGTTAAAAAAAGAGAAAAAAGTGTTTACAGATAATTGATGATGTTGAGCATCTTTTCATGTGTTTTCTGGCCACCTATATATCTTCTTTGGAGAAATGTCTATTCAAAATCCTTTGTCCCTTTTTGAATTGGGTTGTTTCTCTTTTGTTAAGTTATGGGATTTCCTTCTATATTCTAATTATTAACTTCTTATCAAATACATGATTTGCAAATATCTTCTTCCATTTCATGGGTTTCCTTTTCATTCTATTGATATTGTCTTTTGATACACAAAAAATTTTAAGTTTGATGAAGTCCAATTTATCTAGTTTTCTTTTATTGCTTCTGCTTTTAGTGTCATATCCAAGAAACAGTTACCAAATTCAATGTCATAAAGCTTTCCCCCTATATTTTCTTTTAAGAGTTTTATAGTGTTAGCTCTTACATTTAGACCTTTGATTTATTTTGAGTTAATTTTTCTATGAGGTATAGAGTCAAACTTCATTTTTTTTTTTTTTTTTGGCAAGTAGGGTATCCAGTTTTCCCAACACCAACTGTGAAGATAGTCCTTTTTCTACCACATGACTTTGACATCCTTGTCAAAAATTATTCAGCCATGTATACAAGGATTTATTTCTGGGATTTCTATCCTATTACATTGGTCTGTATCTCTGTCTTTATGCTATTACCATATTGTTTTTCATAGCCATAGCTTTGTAGTAAGTTTTGAACTTGAAATCCCTTAATTTGTTCTTTTTTTTCTGGATAGTTTTCACTATTTGAGGTCTCTTGAGATTCCATATGAATTTTAGATTGGATTTTTCTGTTTTTTACAAAAATTATCATTGGGATTTTGATAAGAATTGCATTGAATCTGTAGATTATTTTGGGTAGTGGTGACATCTTAACAATATTTCTTTCAATCCATGAACATGGAATGTCTTTCCATTTACTGGTATCTTCATTTTCTTTCAGCAATATTTTGTAGTTGTACAAGTCTCACCTCTTTGTTAAATTTATTCATAAGTGTTTAATTATGAAAAAAAGAAATGGAATTTTCTTAATGTCTCCTTTAGAGTATTCATCTAATATAGTTTTTAATCAGGAAAAATATATAACTTTTATCAAATTCCCACCTGAATCTCATCCCAAAGAAATTCGTACAATAAAGAGTGTGTAGAGGCCGAACAGAAACTACTTCCCAACTGTTGCTTTCCCAGCCTAGAAATGCAGATCCTTTTATCTGTATTTCAGAAGCCACTAGTGGAAATACAAAGTCCAGTGGAATTTCCTTCCTTCTTCCCTTCCTCCCTCCCTCCCTCCCTCCCTCCCTTCCTTCCTTCCTTCCTTCCTCCTTCCTTCCTTCCTTCCTTCTTCCTCCCTCCCTCCCTCCCTCCCTTCTTTCTTTTTTGAGACAAAATCTCACTCTGTCTCCCAGACTGGAGTGCAGTGGCACAATCTTGGCTCACTGCAACCTCTGCCTCCTGAATTAAGCAATTCTCCTGCCACAGCCTCCCAAGTAGCTGGGATTATAGGTGCCTGCCACCATGCCCAGCTAATTTTTGTATTTTAGTAGAGATGGGGTTTCACCATGTTGGCCAGGCTGGTCTTGAACTCCTGACCTCAGGTGATCCGCCTGCCTTGGCTTCCCGAAGTGCTGGGATTACAGGTGTGAACCACTGCACCTGGCCTTTCTTTCTTTCTTTTAGACAGAGCCTCATGCTGTCTCCCAGGCTCGAGTGCAGTGGCATAATAGCTCACTGCCACCTCTATCTTCCAGGTTTAAGTCAGTTTCCCAAGTAGCTGATACTACAGGCATGTGTATGCCACCATGCTCAGCTAATTTTTGTATTTTTAGTAGAGATAGGGTTTTGCCATGTTGGCCAGGCTGGACATAAGTGATCCACCTACTACGGCCTTCCAGAGTGCTGGGATTACAGGTGTGAGCCACTCACTTGCCTTGCCCTGAAATTTTTTTCAAGTACGACAAAACTAACATATCACTGTTATTTCAGAAAACAGTTTTTATTTACAGCGTTTAATAGGTTAGAAATGCACCATTAATCTTGAAAATGAAACATTCTGAAGTCAGGAAGTTTCCAAGTAAAGTTTTCAAAGAAAACTAATTTACTTACCCAAATATTTCAATGAATGCTAATATAGCTTGCAAATAAGTATAAAGATAAGTAACTCACCAATTTCATATTTCCATTTGAAAGCTATTAGTAAAATAAATGGTATCTTTTACCTAGTGTTTTTTAGAGGGAGGGTGTCATTTAATTTATATAGATTTCATACACCGCATTAAGGCAACAGTTTCCCCCTCCCAAGAAAACCAGAGCATTTCATGATGTACGGAATAAGAGGATGTGTGTGATGTGTATGTGTTTTGCAGAAAGGCATTTTCCCTTATTTTATAGACAGTACATAACCTAGTCACGCCAACTCTTGCTAAATTTAAATATTAGATGAAATAAGGATCAGCCAAGCTTTTTTGTTGTTGGTTTATTGATAATACTTTATATGTTTACACCCTCACGTTTTCCCTTTTATGAAATAATATGCTTTCCTTAAAAAAATTTTTTACAAGCATTATACTTTAAAAGAGGCTATAGAAACAGATTTTAGTAATACTATGTACTAAATAATTTTATAAAACTCCCAATAGGTGTACGTTATCCTAAAGATACAGCCTTGTGGACTTGACACTACAAAGAAACAAAACAAACAAAAAACAAACTCAGCAAACAGAGACAGAGAAAGAGTTTGGTTTCTCTGGTTGCCCAAACATTAAGTTCCATTAGTTATAGAATGATACAACTCATTTTTTAAAAATTTTAATTTGAAAAGAAAATGTATATAAAGTGAAAAGTTTGGTTCCACATTAGTCCATGGCATATGTGCTTTTTAGTACCCTCACTTCTAAAGTGAGTATTAACCCTTTCTGGCTGCCCTAGTAATGTACCACAAGGTACTTTATTTCCATCTTTTAGAAAATTATTGTGATATATATTTGGTTAGAAAGAACATTTTAGTGCTATTTGATAGAAAAATATAGTAATAAATGTAGAAATGAGTGTGCCTATAATGTAATCAGCATTGTCTTTAATGTGTTGCCTTGTGCAGTGTACGACCTGCACAATTGTACCTGCTCTATTGTTTGTTTGTTGTCGCAGGGCAAAAATCTTGGCATCATCCATGACATTTTTCATTCTTTCATGTCCTAAATGGGACCCATTGTTACGTCCTGTTGGTTGTTACTTGAAAAATACCCAGGATCCAACTACATCTTAACACCTGTGTAGCTACCATTCTGTTCTAAGCCCTCATCATTTGGACTGTAGTCTGCAAACTACAGCCAGTGCCATAGGGCAAGTCTGGCCACACCCATTTGTTTACTTATTGTCTGTGGCTGCTTTCATGCTATAATGGAAGAGTTTAGTAGTTGCCACAGGAACCACATGGTTTGCAAAGCCAGAAATATTTACTAGCTGGCTCTTTAAAGGAGAACTTTGCTGACCCCTGACCTAGACTATTGCAGTGGCTTCATAAATTTGTCCTCTTGCTTCCACTTCTGCTCCTTTAACAGAGCAGCTGGGATCAGGTCATGATATTTCTTTGTGCAACACTCAGTGGCTTCTCAGAGTAAAAGGCAAGTCCCTTAACCATCATCCCTCGCACCACTAGCAGAGCTGATTGCCTGGTACCTCCCAGCTCATTCTCTTCCACCCTCCTCGCTAACCCTGTCCCCAGGACAGTTCTTGGAAACATGTCTAACATGTTCCCTCTTCACCCGCTGTTTCCTCCGCCAGGAGTGCTCTTCCTCCCAGATGGCTGCATTCCCAGTTTGTTCCAAAGTCACCTTGCAGAGAGGTCTTCCATGAAAACTCTTCACTAAGCAGCACTTCCCTCCACCTTCTCTATTCATACTCATCTCCTCTGCTTCACTTTCCTCTTTTTTTTTTTTTTTTTTTTTTTGTGAGGTAGAGTTTCACTCTGTCACCCAGGCTGGAGTGCAGTGGCGTGATCGCAGCTCAATGCAACCTTCGCCTCCTGGGTTCAAGCATAGCTGGGATTACAGGCATGTACCACCAGGCCCGGCTAATTTTATGTTTTATTTTTTTTTTGCATTTCATCTTTTACTTTTCAGCACCAGCAGACTTGATAACAGCCTGACGCTCATCTGACAGTGGGCTGACAACCTTCCCCTATTGGCCCTTCAGTCTGCTTAATAACAAGTCCTCTGCTTCTGTCATTCTCCCAGGGGATGGCCCACTGCCCTGCTTTCTGTACAATCTGGGCAAATTGACTGGTGATGGCAAGAGTGATGTCTACGCAGCTGGAGAGACAATTTTTCATATGAGAATCTAGGCGACTCCCTGGCTTCTCCACACATTTATCCCAACATAGCTCCATGAAGTGACGTACCTGTGTGGTGAGCTGCGCCTTCAGCAGCCACCAAGTGCTGCAATTCCGCTTCATCGGCTTCACCCAGCTCCGCCATTGTCCGCCTCAGGCTCGCCATCTTCCCAAGTTTTATATTTTTAGTAGAGATATGGTTTCACCATGTTGGCCAGGCTGGTCTCCAACTCCTGACCTCAGGTGATCCGCCCACCTTGGTCTCTCAAAGTCCTGGGATTACAGGTGTGAGCCACTGTGCCCAGCCGATCTTTTACAGTATAGATTTCTTTACTTATCTGCTTATAATTATTTCTCCAACTAGAATGTGAACATGAGGGCTGATCTTTTTTACTGCCTGCCTAACTGCTATATCCTGAGCACCAAATATCTATAATAATAGCAAGCTTTCATTTATATAGTGCTCAGTATTTTCCAGCTTACCAGCCACTTTTAGGCAGCACTTCAGATTACACACGTAAAAGGAAGAGGCAACGTGATTACAAAGGCAGAGATTGGAATGACGCAACTACAAGTCAAGGAAAGCTGGTAGTCACTCTGTCCCCTTCAAAAATCAGATAGATCATAGCAAATGACAGTGGATTGCTATGATCGTTTGCTATGATCTGTCTGATTTTCGAAGGGTACAATGCAAATGCTATTACGAATGTGGTATCTTTATAGCAACAGATCAACACAGCATATTGATCTGTTATATGCATTATTTTTTATTCTATCAGCAGGGAGGATCAAAAAAAGTTGGCCTTTCTCTGACAATGGCAGCAGTACATGTTCACTCTGTTTTTCCAGGGCAGTTAATTCTCCTGCTTGCCATCAGGATATAGTCTTCAAGGCCCCCAATCCTTCACAGTCCACATAATGTTATGTTAGGGCATTACACTGATGACATACTGCAAATTGGACCTGTGAAGAAGAAAGTGGCAAATGCCAGATATATCCTAGTAAAGTGTTACAGAATAGAAGATAAATCCAATGAAGCTTCAAGGACTGATTCATAATATAATACATTTAATTTCAGTGGTCCAGGGATCTTGGATTTGCTGGGATAATCCCTCTAAGACAGAGAATCAGCAGTTGTGCCTCATATCTCCTGCTACGAGCAAACAAGCATTGCACTTACTTGATCTACATCTTTAAATTGTGGAGGAGCAATCCCATTTTGGTAATGTAGTTAGCTAACATTATAGTTTCTCATACTAAATTTATTTTGCAAGGAAAACAAATCTGGCAATATCTAATGGTGGAGTGGATGTAAGATATAAATCTTGCTCGTGTTGCTCATGAGAGTGTAAATTGCACAGGCAATTTGGAAAGCTTTTGCCATTAATTTGTAAAGTTATTTTGTAAAAACAAATGACATATCTTTGGACTTGGCATTTCCTATCCCACTAAGGTATCATGCACACCTGGAAATGTGTAGAAAAGGTTTTTGGCATTTTTTATAGTAGCAAATAGTTTATACAAATTGATGCGGCATATTTATACAGCATAATATTAGATAAGCCAAATGAATGAATGAGTGTATTACAGCATTGTGGTATTATGTATAAATCTTAGCAAGATAACACTGAATGGGAACATAGGTTTCTAGAGATGACATATGGAGTTGTAAAGTTAAAAAAAAAAAAAACAGGCCGGGCGCGGTGGCTCAAGCCTGTAATCCCAGCACTTTGGGAGGCCGAGGCGGGTGGATCACGAGGTCAAGAGATCGAGACCATCCTGGTCAACATAGTGAAACCCCGTCTCTACTAAAAATACAAAAAATTAGCTGGGCATGGTGGTGCGTGCCTGTAATCCCAGCTACTCAGGAGGCTGAGGCAGGAGAATTGCCTGAACCCAGGAGGCAGAGGTTGCGGTGAGCCGAGATCGCGCCATTGCACTCCAGCCTGGGTAACATGAGTGAAACTCCGTCTCAAAAAAAAAAAAAAATATATATATATATATATACTTTTTAGGAATACATATAGATGTGATAAGAGTATTACAATCACCCAACAAGATTGAGGATAGTGATTGACATGGTTTGAGAAGAGAGGAGGATAGGACAGAGAACGACATTGGTAGTACATAGAAGTTTTTGGCAAAATTCTAGTTCCATGCTGGATGGTAGATTCATGGTCATTACTCAACTATTCAATAAAAACAATAAAAGAGAGCCTTGCATGGACTAATGACAAGAATGTGTCATGAACCAAGTATGTGACTGTTCCTGTTCTATATAAATAAAGTGACTTCTTTGGGTTAAGCTTCTGTGTATCTAGAAACTCCTATTAAACACTAAATATCTAATCTGAGGATTAATCACTAAGCCATTATCCTTCCCTTAACACAAAAGTGTAAGTTAGAATATTCAAGCACAGAGTAAGATACCAAAAGAGTGAGACACCAGACAAAGTTTGATGAGGAACAAGGGTGGAAAGGTTTGGAGCTTGGGAAGAACCAGTGAGACGGTAACAGGGTGAACTTTTGTGTGCAGGAAGGAGAGGAGGGGAACATCGAGTGTTAGTGAGATGTTTAAAAGCCATGCAGGATTCCCTTTCCTTGTTTCCTTTAAGTGATCTAAACCTGACGCTCTCTCAGTCCATTTAGTATTTCAGTTAGTTACTTATTTACAGGAGTTCACAATCCAAACAAACATATTCAGAAGATTGCAGTGTTTTACTTAGATTCCTGAGCGACTATTAGGACTCTAAATTTGACCTGCAACATTTAGGAAAGAAGATAGATGAAAGTAATATATTCTACAGAGAAAATATTACTGAAGTTCGTTAACAATAATCCTTTTCTTTTTTGCTTCTGGAAAGATGGAGGAAAACATTTATATGTTTATCTGTTAATTTTAATTTAAATAATTAGTCCTAAAATTAAGAAAACAATTGTACTGGGACAAACTTTCTCTTTATAAACTGAAGATAAACTCTCTTTATAAAAATTAATATTCTATAGACTTTCTTGTGAATACTTGTCCTTTCTTTTTATGTATTACTCAAAGTTTGAGAATAAACTACTCTCCAATAAGCAGGAAATAGATTACTCTCCAATAAGTATCCCAGCAACATATAGATTTTGTTTTCTCCATATTAAATAAAAAGTTTAGAGAACCATATACAACTTTAAAAAGAACAAAGACCTATCACACAAAATAAACCAAAAACACTTCATGCTGTTTTGAAACAGTCTTAGACCATATTCATTTTAAAGAAGTAAAAATGTCAGTGTAAGTTAACACATAGTCTGTGTGTGGGTCAGGTTGATAATAATGATGATTTTATCAGCCTTTGAGAATTTGGCTTCTCTTTGCAGCAAGACTGTGTGTCAAGTATAATGTCACTCTTAGACCTGCAGGAATTTCAACAAAAGGATGAAATCCCTTCACTTGTTGTACTTTATTCTCTTGTCACAGTTAAAGCAATATTTATTTTCCTCCTCCTTGCTTCTTGCAGGCCTGCAGTAAATCAAAAAAGTAAACTCTCAGGTTCATTGTGTAAGGGGCTTACTTCTAGGCCTCTACAGTTGCCACAGTAACTAATTAGAAATTTGCATCTCTAAGAGAATTATTTAATGCTGATGTGTAAGCCCTTTTATTCTTTGGAGTTTGGCCTTTTGCAAGGAAGCTTCTGGTAGATGTTGGGCCTCGAGGTCATACTGTACAATCTCTGAACGTAGGTGGCCCTGGTTTGCCCTTTTTATCTGGATGATTCATGCCCAGTGGAGAAAATGTCTTGCCAGGTCTTTGTTCAATGGTGGGCATCTGAAAGGCGGCACTTGATTCATTTAGGCACCATTTGTTTTAACCTGTAACTTCTTCCCCATTGCTCATTAGCTAACTCTTATGTAATTGAGTCATGCATGTTAAAATGGTAGAGTTGAGTTATGCCAACCAACCCATTGAGAGGAATCCCTCATTAACATGGTTGTGAGGCCCAAGTCGGTGTTGCCGAAATGCAAAATGTTTTGTAGACTTGGACAATGTGTAATAGCAGTATGAAGAGGAACATTTTTCCTGAAGAGCTGTTTGTTTTCTAAGATTTAAACCCATGATCCCTTAGTGCAGAAATAAGAGAGAAGCCCTCAGGTAGTGGGAAGACAGAAACAAAAGGGAAGGGACTGCGGACTCCCAGGCCACTTGTCCTGAAACAGAGAAGACACTGACTGCCATCCTGTGCTGCCAGTCCTCATGGAGATCGGATCAGGGCACAAAGGAGATAAAATGGATATATGAGTTTGGTCCTCACCAATCCCTGAAACATTACCCCTTCTACAGTGGAGAAACTCTTAAGTTTACTATAACCAAAGGACAAACACATGTTCAAGAGGATGGCCAAACCTGAAGTCAAGAATAGATTCAACATACCCATGTTCATTGAAGTGTTAGTCACAATAGCCTAAAGATGGATGCAATGCAAGTGTTCACTGTTGGATGGACAGGTAGACAAAATGCGGTATAGACATACAATGGAGTATTTTTCAGCATTAAGCAGGAAGGACATTCTGACATGCCACAACATAGATGAAGCTTGAGGACATTATGTTGAGTGAAATAAACCAGTCACACAAAGATTAAGACCTTATTATTTCACCTGTATGAGATACCTAAAGCAGTTCAACTGATAGAAATAAAAAGTAGCAAATTCATAGAAACAAAAGTTAGTAGGGTGACTGTCACAGGGTGGGAGGAGGAGGGGCTGAGATATTGTTTAATGGGCAGAGAGTTTCAGTTTTACAAGATGAAACTCACTGAAGATTGGTTGCATAACAATGTAGATGTACTAAACACTATTAAATACTTAAAATAGTTAAGATAGTAAATTTTGTTATGTATATTTTAACACAACTTAAAAAAAATGGTAGACTTAGAGGAAAGGTAGGCATAGTCCCCCTTTGAAGAAAATAAAAGAAAGGTATTCATGCATACAGCCTCCAAAGAGAAGTAGACCAGGTTTGCTAAATGTGAAAGGAAGCAGAACAGTGCTGGCAAAATGCTAGCTCTTCTTGCTGTCAGGTGAGAAGGACACCCTGCTGGTGGAAGCACCAAATCCAGGTCCTCTGCTGTCACTGCTCTGCCATAGCACCTGTGCATCTGCAGAAATGAACATTTAAAATATAATCGCAGTCAAGCATGGTGGCTAACGCCTGTAATCCCAGCATTTTGGGAAGCCAAGGCAGGCAGATCACCTGAGATCAGGAGTTTGAGACCAGCCTGGCCAACATAGTAAAACCCTATACCTACTAAAAATACAAAAATTAGTCAGGCATGGTGGCAGATGCCTGTAGTCCCAGCTACACGGGAAGCTGAGGCAGGAGAATTGCTTAAACCCGGGAGGCGGAGGTTGGATTGAGCCAAGATCGTGCCACTGCACTCCAGCCTGGGTGACAGAGAAGACTCTGTCTCAAAAAAAATTTATGTAATCTCAAACATGACATGTTCTAGAGGCAGGAGATGTAATCCTCTAGTTAATAATTGTTTTTGAAAAAGCTTTGGTTGGATAAAACATTTGTGTCCTTTTTTTTTCTTTTAAACTATGAACAAAACATACAATCGTTGGAGTGATTTTCTGCAATATCAATTTTTCTATCTGTATAAGGTGTCTGATAAGGTTAGGTTAAGTCCCTAATGCCAGTGGGTTTTTCTTGAATTTAAAGACTATAAATATCTTCTATCATGAGTGGCTTTGAATTTTTTTTACCTCTAGAAATTAACAGTGCTGAGCACACTGGCATTTTGCTTTAAAACTCAACAAACTTTACTTAATCCAACCAGAATTACATTTACTTTTAACTAAATTCCTGTTATGACTCCTGTATTTCCAGAAATTTTCTGTAGAACACCATTCACTTTGCTATTTAACCTTTGCACTCATTTTTAGCCCTCTCTAACATTTGACACAATCCTTATTTAGGCTTTTTAGCACATTTTCTGAAAGCATGCAGTGATTTCTTGAAACACAAGGATTACGATGTTGTAAAGTAAAATATTTTTAAAGGCTGTTTTAAAGATGCTGACTTTCATATCATGTTTAGCAGAAATGTCCTAATGTCACAGCTGACTGTTGGGTTTTAAGAGTCTACCTAATCGTGAGTTAATAAATGGGAAGCTAGATCAGCTTTTCTAGTCTCAATTAAAGTCATCTCATCAATACTTACATGTTGCGAGTCCCTCATTTAGGAGAAGGAAGCAAATAGGAATGTTGGATAAAACCTAGATATTAGAATCAGGAATAAAAATTACAAAATTAATCACTGTAAATAAAGTCAACAAAAAGGCAATAAAATGTTTTCTAGGAATAAGTCATTAATTTGTTCACTCATTCCCCATCTTCACCCATTGGCTCCCTCGTGAGTGTCATGGGTGATGACACTCAATATCTCACCTGGATATCTCTCCCTGTCATCAATGTGGAATAATTTTTCTCTGAGATCATTTTTCCTCTTAGATTGTTTGCCATGTTCTGTTTCATATTCCTGCTTTGTACTATGTTCTGTTCCTCGTGTATCATCCCTGGGACATGACACAAAAACTTGCAAACAAGAAGGTGCTTAATATATATTTATTGGATTAGGTTTGTGTGTAGGACTGAAAGTTTTGACTGTTTGCTGTATTAATAAGACTATGCAACCACTGCTAGACTGAAAACTTAACATCTGTAATTATTTTTATTGGCAATTACAGTTGCCCTTTGGTATCCTTGGGAAATTGATTCCAGGATCTCCCATGGATACCAAAATCTACGGATGCTTAAGTCCCTGATATAAAATGGTGTGGTAGTTGCGTAAAACCTACACACATCCTCCCACGTACTTTAAGTCATTTCTAGATAACGTATAATACTTAATATAATATAAATGCTATGTAGATAGCTGTTTTAAAAAACTGCATTATCTTCTACTGTTTTATTTTTATTTTTTCAAATGTTTTTGATCCAAGATTGGTTGAATTTGGGTATATGAAATATAGCTATAGAGAGGGCTAACAGTCCTTAAAAATTTTGTTTCCAGAAAATAAAGTCATACAAAAACTCTTCACAAATTTGATATTCAGGAAGGTTGACCAAACCATCTGGATTTCAAAGCAATAACCATTTAGGATGTGGATTCATTTAAAAAAAATGAAAGAGAGAGAGAGGAAGGCTCCAGCCTCGGGTGTGTCTACCGGCAAAGCAAAGTGAAGCAAAGCAAAGAGAAGCTAAGCTAAGCCTGGGTTTGTGAAAACTAAAGGATGTACTGTCTTCTATATTGCTCTAGCAAATTTCTGGTCCGAAAGAAAATGATCAGTTTTGACAGTAATTGTGAGAAAACAGATATTCTTATAAGTTACTGCTGGGAGAATAAATGGTACAAACTTTGTCAGGCAGTTTGATTTTATATGCCAAAATTACAAGTGCATATACCCGTCCAACAGTATGTTTGTCTCTAAGAACTCATCCTACAGATAGACTTACTCATGGACAGAATGATGTGCACAGAGCTCCTCATTGCTTTGTCGTTTCGAATAGTAAATGTTGGAAATAGTCTAAATGTTCAGCAGTGGGGAATCCGTTAAGCAAATTATGTCACACACATTATGCTAGGATATCATGCAGCTGTTAAAAAGAAGTGAGGGGATTATTAAATATTGAGCTCCAAGCTTTATTATTAAGTAAGCAAACAAACAAAATCACCACATACAGAATACTCTGCATTGTATGCTACTATTTGCGTAAAAGGAAAGACAGAGAAGATGTATCAGAATTAGTTTGATTATGCATAAAATATTTCTGAAAGGAAACACAAGAAATTGGGTGCGTTGATTTCCTCTGGAGAGAAGAGGCTGAGTGGCTGGTAAATAGATGAAGGAGAGAGATATTTACTCTATTAATTTAAAAAATAATATATTGAGGTGGAATTAACATAATATAGAATTAAGCATTTTAAAGTAAACAATTCAGTGGCATCCAGTATGTTCACAGTGTGTGGAACCACCATCTCTATCTAGTTCCATGACATTCTCATCCCACCTAAATAAATCTCCTTACTCATTAACCTATTCACCCCTCCCCCGGCTTTGGGCAACCACCCAGTCTTACTCTGTCTCTGTGGATTTATCTGTTCTGGATAATTCATATAAATGGATCATACAAGATGTGACCTTTTGTATCTGGTTTCTTTCACTTAACATGTTTTCAAGGCTTTTTTTTTTTGTATTTTTGATAAGTGAACTATGTTAAAGTATTACATATGCAAAAACTAAAAAGTTAAAAGTAAAACTTTTCTTACTGAACAGGAGCTAAAGGAAAGGAGACCTCCAGCCTATTTCAGAAGTGGACATTCTGAACAGGACTTAAGGAAACGAAGGACAAGAAAAATACCCTTTCCCTAAGCAACGTGTAGTAATCCTTTTCCAGCCTGAGCCTTTCTTATCACCATAACAATACACTCTGCCAGAGCGGGGCAGATTTGGAGAATTCAGTTTTGCCTTGAGTGACTTTTGTCATTAACTTGCAGATATTTGTCATGAGCAGTGCACTTTCATTATGTGATTGTGAATCTCAGTAGCTTGTGAAACTGTCTATAGGCCAAGGGTCCCTGCTTTCCTTGGTACCAATGCCATTTCTTGGTTCCATTGCCTTGCTTATAACATGCTAGATCAGAAAAAATAGCACTATTATATAGATCCCTCCGAGCAAACCATGGAGGGCCCAGGGAAAGGAATTTCTGTATAGATAAGGAAATGTGGAAGTCCAGAACAATGCTGAAAAAACTGTAACTGAATAGCTTTCACGCCAAGCTTTGCCATTTAAGTGGGTATTTCAGAATAATTTCTCAATTCCAACTGCAGACCTTTTAAATATCTAGAACATTGGAGTGGGAAAACATTTAGAAGTCCACCAGGCTGACCTCTTAATCACTCATATAGGAAGGTGCTCTAACAAGGACAGTTGACCATTGAGCCAATGCTTATGTGCTTCCCGTGACAAGTTCACAACCCGCAAGTTATCGCACTGGGTTGATAGAATTTCAGCCTGGAGGAACCAACTCATGCTACTTGCCTGGAGTTTTCTTGGTTTTAGCATTGGAAGTTTTATGTCCCAGGAAAACCTTCAGTATGGAGCAAACCAGGAAGGCTGGTCTTCCTGTTCCAACCAAGGGTGATGATGGCAGGGATGGCATTGTGGAGGAGTTAGGCAGGAAAGGATGGACTGGATTTCCAAAGTCAAGGAGAGATCGGAAAAAGGACATTAAGCTCTGCATTTCCTTAGCCCACACGGTATGATCTCTGATCAGTGTCTAATTTCTAATGCATTCATGCATATTTCCATCATATTTTTGGATCTCTAGTTTGGACGATAGTTGTTAGGCAACAGTGAGCCACTTATATTTGTTAATGGGGTTGTAATGAGATCAAAGATACCTTTTAGGAATACTTATCTTGCAATGTGTATAATTATTATGGAATATTCAGGGTTAAAAACACCAGTGAGGAGGCTGTGGATTGCAGCAGTTCAGCTATCAGAGAGAGACTTGAAGTGGGGGTGCTGGCTGGGATAAGGCCGATGAAAAGATGCAGGAGAAAAATGAGTAGGAAATGGTTGCTGTTGGACTGAGGATGGGAAAGAGAGGGAAAGAAATTTCAGACCACCTAAGGCAGTGCTTCTCAAGCCTAAATGCAGATTAGAATAATTTGGGAAAGACTTTTTTCTTTAATGCTGATATCTGGACCCCCTTCCTTAACATCATTATTTCACCTATTTGTGGAGACCCAGATAAGGGCAATTTAAAAATGCTCCCCAGGTAATTCTACTGTGGAGGAAGAATGGCTATTTTGTTGTTGTTGTTGTTGGTTTTTGAGACGGAATTTCGCTCTTGTTGCCCAGGCTGGAGTGCAGTGGCACAATCTTGGCACACTGAAACCTATACCTCCCAGGTTCACGTGATTCTCCTGCCTCAGCCTCCTGAGTAGCTGGGATTACATGCATGCGCCACCATGGCCGGCTAATTTTGTATTTTTAGTAGAGATGGGGTTTCTCCATGTTGGTCAGGCTGGTTTTCAACTCCTGACCTGGGGTGATCCGTCTGCCTTAGCCTCCCAAAGTGCTAGGATTGCAGGTGTGAGTCACCTTGCCTGGCCTAAGAGGGGCTACTTGAAATGCGTAGTGTCTGAGACTCTCCCACCCCTCCTTCAAAATTATCTAGTCATTGAACATTTGAAATGAACCAATCAGTTTGCATGCGTCATCTCATAGAATTTTTCCTCTTAATCATCCTATAAGGTGTGACTTTATTCCTATCTTACAAGTGATGGAACTGAGTCTTGAAGAGGCTATAGTGAGTGAGGTTAAGAACCTGAATCAATCCACATCACTTTCCCTTTAACCATCAGTGTCTGTTTGTTCTGAGAGCCTATGGCAGTTCACAATGGAAGGCAAAGTTCACTTTTTGACCTTTCTCAATATCAGAACAAGGGGCAGGACTGAGCTTCTCCTCTACCAGGAGACATTTGATAAATTTTTCATATTCAGGCTTCTATGAAGACGCCTCAGCCACACAGCAGAAAACATTAGTGACCTTTCATTGAGGTGGGTAAACAAGACTTTTTCTAGATGATTGATCTAGTCCATGTGGGATCGGTAATACAAGAAAGATAATAAATATCATAGTTTCTAAAAGAATGTTATAATGAAAATTTTAAATCTTTTATAGGCTATTTTTTGAGAACGAATTTCTCCCTTGTAATATGCAATGGTCCATGAATATTAAATATTCACATTTCTATTTTTGAAATGACAACAAAGTTATCAGAGTTTCATTGCTTCTGCTGAAATATAGTTTTGTATCCAAAGGCACTTCAAAACACTGGACGAGGCCAAGGCAGGCGGATCACCTGAGGTCAGGAGTTCAAGACCAGCCTGGCCAACATGGTGAAAGCCTGTCTCTACCAAAAATATACACAAATTAGCCTGGTGGTGGTGGGTGACTGTAATCCCAGCTACTCAGAAGGCCGAGGCGGGAGAATTGCTTGAACAGAAGAGGCAGAGGTTGCAGTGAGCTGAGATGGTACCACTGTACTCCAGCCTGGGCAACAGAGAGAGACTCCATCTAAAAAAATTTAAAAAATAAAAAATAAAATAAAGGATGTGTACATAATTAGAAAAATATACTATACATCACTGCTAAGTAATTATCATGAGTCTAGAATCCAGGGAGTCCCAAGTCTTAGATTTCTCTTTGTTGTCCTTTGTAAAATACAGAGAAAATTTTCTGAAAGCAATTTCTTTACCCAGATTATAGTATTCCATTTTACTTTCAACCTTTCTTGTTAAGCCACATGGTTCTTCAACATTCCATGTTCTAAGATTCTGCTAATTAGTATTGATGCTTCTGGTAAGAACTAGTGCAAAACTCTGAAATCTGCTCCATTCCCTTGACAGCTACATCAGTTAACACCGTCCTTTCCAAAGTAAAGAATTCCAGTTTGGTTTTCCCAACTTTCCTCTTCCTTCTTCTGTGATGACTTCCTTTTTGAAAACTTCAGGGGCCCTAATTAACCCACAGAGGCACTGCAATATTAATAGAAGGTAAATGTAAAAAATAAACAACCATCTCAAGAAGACAAAAGCAAACTCCAGTGCCGTCCACTTTGTGTGTACAGAAGAAATTATCCTGCTCCTCCTTATAAATATGGGGTTTGCAATGTGTCGTTCCTTTTCTGTAGGGAAGGGGGGTACTTATTGATGCTGCATCTGTTTTGTCAGAGCGTCAGCTAATGGAGAAAGTTAATTGTGTTGGTTGTAAGGCCACCTGTCACACACATGCCTCATTTCCATACTAATGGTCCAGCAGTGGCAGGCAGTGTGCTCTCTGCAGTAACAGCTACTGCCTCTTTGGAAACGTGGGCCAAATGTGCCAATGCAGCAACTGTAGGCTTCATATGTGAATGCCTCTAGTATTGTGTCGACTGGGGCTTATATTAACCCCCTACTGGCAGCTCCGAACTAGAGTTGCAGTAAATGTGGGGATGCTGTAAATGCTGCTCTGGGGTAAGCACCAAGTCCATGGTGAATCTGCTGGGAAAGGCAGCTTTTGGGCTTCAGAGTTTTCTCTGAATAATCTTCTGTATAGCCAACCCATCCCACACTAGAAGACAGAGAGAGAGAGAGAGAGAGAGAGAGAGAGAGAGAGAGAGAGAGAGATGGCTGAAATCCCTGATACCTTCTCCTTAAACAACACCCTCTGTACATTATTTCATTGTAGTAGTTTTATTTTCCATAAGCATTATTATCACCTTTCTTGCCTTTTGGAATCAGAGAACCTGCAGGTACCACCCTCATTTACGAGGCATAGGTTTGTTTTAGAGATCTGAATAATATTTCCAGTTCTGTCGCCTAAGTAATCAAATGCAATCTTAACTCCTGGCTATGAAGGATTATACTCCAGCAGTACGTCTTCCAGCAGTACTTTTTACAAATTGTTGGAATCCTAGGCATAGGAATCGATGCCCCGCCAAGAGGAGGTTGATGAATATTTTAGTAGGAAACTATTAGATGCAATTTGAGAGAGGTAGCTGTCCCCTCAATGAAGCAAGCCAATAAAATTGAGAGCTGTTTCTTTCCAGCTCTTAACCCTATGGATGTACAAAATTACCAGATTCAGTTTCTCTGGGATCCTTTTGTATATGGCTTTCTGTGACCTTACACAGCCACCATAAAGGGACTTGGAGCTAAGCGCCAAATGTGGCAGCACCGACTGCTCTTGGAGAGATGGAGAACACATGGGCCAGGCTGCTTACATTTTTTAATGGCCAATTTTTGTTGAATGGATAATTATTCTAGGCTAGGCGATCTCTATTCTTGTATCAACATAAATTTTAGAATGGATGTCACAGTCATTTGGAAAAGAGGCTCAAAGTCAAGCAGGTAATGATCCGGTCACCCAGCAAGTAGAATGTCCTAAGCTGTGACATTCTCTCTGGGATATGTCCAGGTGCATTGCCTTCTGGGAAAGCCCTAAGGGAGGCAAGGAAGCCAGGCCCTGGAGGCTACTGAGTTTTATGAGTATCTCTGCCTTGAAGGGCAAAGGCTGTAGACAACCCTATAGATAAGTTTCCTGACTAATTTCTGTTACTTCTGGACTTGCCAACATGCTATGGAGTTTCTCACAGCAATAAAGAAGAAGAAGGTTTTGGTCACAGGGGAGACCCAACACAGAGTCCATAGAAAAGCTTGGTGGCTGGAGCTGCTATAAATTCAGGGTCTGCAGCCTCAGCCAGGCCCTTGATACTGCCTGGAAGTCTAGCCTTATGTTCTGAATTGACGCCTTTCCCCATTCCTCACCATATCTATTTCAAGCTTTGATCACTTTCTTCTAGCACCCTACTCAGAAGACAAATTTATTTAGCATTTCATAGAGGAAGTGGGGCGCCAAAGACAAACTCTCCAAACCTTGACTGCAAGCTACATCAACAAGCTTATCTACATCCAAGGCCATCTTTATGTCAGGCCTTCCATCTCAGTAAAAAAGGTCACTTTTTTCCTTGTCCTTCTTCTCCTCCCCCTTCTTCTCCCTTCTCTCCCC
>NW_022436946.1:12534877-12543271 GCF_009761245.1 Sapajus apella | reverse complement strand
CTCCCCTCCCCTCCCCTCCCCTCCCCTCCCCTCCCTTCCCCTCCCCTCCCCTTCCTTCCCCTCCACTTCCCTCCCCTCCCCTCCCTTCCCTTTCTTTCCCCTCCCCTCCCCTTCCCTTCTTTTACCACCCCTCCCCTCCCTTCTCTTTCCTCCCTTCCCTCTTCCTCTCTCTCTCTCACACACACATGCACACATACACATGAGCATACATGAGTGTGCACATAAGATACATTAGCCTGAGGGCAGATATGAGTAAACTTGAGAAAATACAAGTTTGATAGATCATTGTCTCTCAAAAATTGGCAGGAAAGACACTTAAGCCAATTAGCAATTACGGTTGCCTGCAAATGCCACACCTGGCATTATAGGAAAACAGGAGAGGAATATGTGATCATACTGAAGGTCAAGGAAGACTTTCTGGAGAATGCAAAATGTGGCTTAAGTTTTGGATTTGACGTGGGCAAAAAAAGAAGGGAAGGAAATTTGAAGCAGATGATATAGGGAAAGGGTTTAATGTGTTCCAGGATCTGCATGCATTTTGATTCTGCGGTAGAGAGGGAAGCCCATGTGGGACAATGGTAGAGGCTAGAGAGGCAGCCAGGGGCCAGTCATGAAGGGAGTCCTGCAATGAAGCCACACACTGGAATTTGACTGTAAGCTACATGGTGACCTGGAGGGAAATGTAGTGATAGCAGCATGCAGGGAAACACGGCCAGCGTGTTGGGAGGAAGCAAGGTCATATTCGAAGGCTGAGTCCTTGTACCATCCAGATGTCAAGTTTTGAAACAAGTGACTGTAGCAGAAGAGGACAGAAAAACAAATATAAAGTTGTGGAATTGTCAGACCTTGGTGACTGGATGCTGGAGGAAGGGTAGGAAGAGCATTCAATTTACTGCCAAGTTACTGGCTTGGGCAACTGGGCAGATAGATGGAGAACTCCAGACTACAAGAGACGGAACAAATTTTTAAGGAAAGATGCTTACTTCCCTTTGGCTCATACTGAACTTGAAGGACAGGGAAGTGAATCTGTTCAGCAAATCAATTGCTATATGAGAAGAGTGACCTGATCTGGGATGCTGGTGATGGAAGCCATTGTGGATGGGGCCACTGAAGGCAAGTGTGTGTCCTGAGGTGCACCGAGGCCTGAGGACAGCTCTGTCCAACATGGATGGTGAAGGACTAAGAAGTGAAGGAGGAGACTAAAAAGAAAATCAGAAGGAACAGTAAAAGCAGCCCCAAGAAAGTCTGGAAAGAGGAGTTTCCTGGAAGCAAAGTGGGGGAGAGAATTTTATTTATTTATTTTGGTTACCAGAAAATTTATTTATTTTAATTTATTTATTTTTCCATAGGTTATTGGGGAACAGGTGGTGTTTGGTTACATGAGTAAGTTCTTTAGTGATGATTTGTGAGATTTTGGTACACCAATTATCTAGGCAGTATACACTGCACCCTATTTGTAGTCTTTTATCCCATGCCCACTTCTCACCCTTCCCCCCAAGTCCCCAAAGTCCATTGTATCATTCTTATGCTTTTGTATCCTCATAGCTTAGCTCCTACATATCAGTGAGAATATACAATGTTTGGGTTTCCATTCCTGACTTACTTCACTTGGAATAATAATCTTTAATCTCATCCAGGTCACTGTGAATGCCATTAATTTATTCCTTTTTATGGCTGAGTAGTATTCCATTGTATATATATACCACAGTTTCTTTATCCACTCATGATTGATGGGCATTTGGGTTGGTTCCACAATTTTGTAATTGCAAATCATGCTGCTATAAACATGTGTGTGTAAGTATCTTTTTCGTGTACTGACTTCTTTTCCTCTGGGTAGTTACCCAGTATTGGGATTGCTGAATCAAATGATAGTTCAACTTTTAGCTCTTTAAGGAATCTTCACACTGTCTTCCATAGTGGCTGTAGTAGTTTACACTCCCACCCGCAGTGTAGAAGTGTTCCCTGATCACCATGTCCATGCCAGCCTCTTTTTTTTTTATTTTTTGATTATGGCCATTCTTGTAGGAGTAAGGTAGTTTCCCACTGTGGTTTTGATTTGCATTTCCCTGATCATATTGAACATTTTTTCATGTTTGTTGGCCTTTTGTCCATCTTGCACATCTTTTGAGAATTGTCTATTCATATCCTTAGCCCACTTTTTGGTGAGATTTTTGTTTGTTTGTTTGTTTTTCTGGATATTAGTCCTTTGTCAGATGTATGGATTGTGAAGATTTTCTCCCACTCTGTGGGTTGTCTGTTTACTCTGCTGACTGTTCCTTTTGAGGTGCAAAACTCTTTAGGTTAAGTAAGTCTGGTCATGAAACCCTTGCCTAAGCCAAGGTCTAGAAGGGTTTCTTCCATGTTATCTTCTAGAATTTTTATAGTTTCAGGTCTTAGATTTAAGTCCTTAATAGATCTTGAGCTTATTTTTGTATAAGGTAAGAGATGGGGATCCAGTTTCATTCTCCTGCATGTGACTTGACAATTATCCCAGCACTGTTTGTTGAAAATGGTGCCCTTTTCCCACTTTATGTTTTTGTTTGCTTTGTTGAAGATCAGTTGGCTGTAAGTATTAATTTTAGATAACCTGATGACAATTTACCTAGGTGATGATCTTTTTGCAATGAATTTTCCAGGTATTTTTTGTGCTTCTTATATTTGGAAGTCTAGGTCTCTAGCAAAGCCAGGGAATTATTTTTCAATTATTCTCCCAAATATGTTTGCCAAACTTTTAGATTTCTCTTCGTCCTCAGAAACACTGATTATCCTTAGGTTTGGTAATTTAACGTAATCCCAGACTTCTTGGAGGCTTTGTTCATATTTTCATATTCTTTTTTTCTTTCTCTTTGTTGGATTGGGTTAATTCGAAGCCCTCTGAGTTTCTTTCTTCCGCTTGTTCAATTCCATTGCTGAGAGACTTCCCAGAGCATTTTGCATTTCTGTAAGTGTGTCCAGTGTTTCCTGAAGTTTTGATTGTTTTCTCTTTATGCTATTTCCTTGCATATTTCTCCCTTCATTTCTTGAATTGTTTCTTTGGATTTCCCTGCATTGGGCTCCACCTTTCTCTGGTACCTCCCTGATGAGCTTATAACTAGCCTCCTAAATTCTTTTTCAGGTAAATCAGGGATTTCTTCTTGGTTTGGATCCATTGCTGGTGAACTAGTGTGATTTTTTGGGGTGTGAAAGAGCCTTGTTTTGTCATATTACCAGAGTTGGCTTTTTGGTTCCTTCTTCTTTGGGTAGACTCTGTCAGAGGGAAGGTCTAGGGCTGAAGGCTGTTTTTCAGATTCTTGTGTCCCACAAGATGTTCCTTTGATGTAGTACTCTCCACCGTTTCCTAGGGATGTGGTTTCCTAAGAGCCAAGCTATAGAGATTGTTATCTCTCTTCTGGATCTAGCCGCCCAGCAAGTCTACTAGGCTCCAAGCTGGTACTGGGGGTTGTCTACACAGAGTCCTGTGATGTGAACCATCTACGGCTCTCTCGACTGTGGATACCAGCACCTATTCCAGTGGAGGTGGCAGGGGGGTGAAGTGGACTCTGTGAGGGTTCTTAGCTTTGGTGATTTAATGCTCTGGTTTTGTGCTGGTTGGCCTCCTGCCAGGAGGTGGCACTTTCCAGAGAGCATCAGCTGTGTAGTATGGGGAAGAACTGGTGGTGGACAAAGCCCTAGAACTCTCAAGAGTATATGCCCTTTGTCTTCAGCTACCAGGATGGGTAGGGAAGGAGCTTCAGGTCGGGGCAGGGTAGGTGTGTCTGAGCTCAGACTCTCATTGGGCAGGTTTTGCTGTGGCTGCTGTGGGGAATGGGGGTGAGGTGTCTAGGTCAGTGGAGTTGTGTACCTAGGAGGATTATGACTGCCTCTGCTGAGTCATACAAGTTGTCAGGGAAGTGTAGGGAAAGCTGACAGTCACAGGCCTCATCCAGCTCCCACACAATCTGAAGCGCTGGTCTCACTCCCACTGTGCCCCACCTAATAGCACAGACTCTGTTTCCAGGCAGTGGACAATCAGGGCTGAGATCTTGCCCCAGGTTACCCACCACCCAGCTGCAAAAGAAAAGGGCTCTAGTTCTTCCCCCACCTGTGGAGTCTGCAGGCCAGATTTGCACTCTCCCTGGAGTTCTGGCCAGGAGGCTTCTCCATGGGTTCAAATGTTACAAAGTTCAGCTGGAGACTTCCTTCTTCCTGTGGTGTTTTCTCTGCACTGCTGACAGCCCTCCTGAAGGATCCCTGCAATACCAGGCAGGAATGGCCTGCTTGGGGACCCAGCAATTCCCAGGGCCTTTCCTCCTCCTTCCTCTACCCTTGAATTTCATGGCTCTCTGAAATGACTCAGCTCCAGGTACGGTCAGAATTTTCTCCCACAAGCTAGACCTGCTGTAAGGTCTTTTAGGCCGACTGATTGTGCCATGGACTGCATGGTAACTTCTGTGACCTGCATGTTCACCTCCAGATGAGTTCCTGGAACTAGAAAGTCTGAAGTAACTGGAAAACCACAAAAGGAGAAGAATGACCAACCCCTGCAGTGCCTAATTAACTTTGAGACATTCTTCTATTGTTCCTTATTCCTGCCTCAACTGATAAGGCAACTGAACTTTGTAACCGACCTTGCTCAACTGATAGGACAATCTTGTGACTCCAGACCCTATGACACCCTCCTGGCTTGCAAAAACCACCCTGAACTGTAACTTCTGTAACTTTCCATTGCCTACCCCAAACCTGTAAAACGAACTCCTATCCCACCACTTTCCGCTGACTGTCTTTTTGGACTCAGCCCACCTGCACTGGGTGAATAAACAGTCATGTTGCTAATACAAAGCCTGTTTGGGAGTCTCTTCATTCAGAGCATAAGTAACACCTTCATTTTTCCCAGTGGAGTGGAGGTGGGTTCAGGGGTGGAGGAACTCCCTTTCCCACTTCTGTGGTTTGAGCACTCATAGTATTTGGGTGTTTCCTGGGTTCTGCAGGAGCAGTCCACTTACTTCAGAGGGTCTATGGGTCCTCTTGGGTTTCCTGACTTATACCTGTGGTCATTCTGAAGCTAAAATTCATGATGTGAGTCTCCATATGCTTCTCTGTCCCGAGAAGAGAATTTTAAGAGGCAGATAGTAGCCAGCCATGTCACATGCCATAGTCTAAGTGAATTTTTTATTTCCTTGTTTCTGCTTCTTAATTTCACTTTGTCATGTAGCCTCTTTTCTTCATTTCATGAGAGTTAAAAAAACATCATCTCCCTTAGATTATTAATGCTCTTTTTAAGTAAAATCAATACTCTTCTTCCATCCCTCAGTATATACTTTTAATTAATATTTAACATAGAGTAAACACTCAGTAAATATTTTAGTGAGTTTGTTGAACAAGCTGTGATCATGTGCAAGAATCACACTGAGCTTATTTCCTTCAACAAATATTTTTTGAAACAAAATATCAGAAAACCAATAAAGATATGTGCAAAATGACACATACAAGAGTACTCTTTGCAGCACTGTTAAAAAAAAAGATTGAAAACAACCTAAACATCCAACAATAGGGAACTGGTTACATCGATTACACTATGCCTATTCATGAGCATACTGTGCCCAGTCTGCACGGAACTATCCACACTGTTCTGGAAAGCTCTGCAATATACTTTATTAAATGAATAAACAAGATAGGAAATAATATATATAGTATACCATCATACATGTTGTAAACAGACTATATGTGCATGCATGTATATTTTCTAAATTCATAGACTGTCTCTGGAAGGATAAACAACAAAACATAACAGTGTTTTCCTCTAGGGAAGGAAACTGGATGTCTGGGAATGGTTTGGTGGGAAGATTTGATTTTTCACTCTATAGCATTTTTTACCTTTTGAATTTTCACCATATGCAAGTATAATCTGTTCCAAAACGAGTGCAAATTTAGGAAAGAATGAATGGCAGCAGGATTGTTGCTGGGCAAGAGAAGATAACAGATATACACATGAAAAGATCATTATGGGGCAGAACCTGGATTAACCACTAAATATGTGTTATTATCGAGGGATCTTCCCCACAACAGTAGCATGAGGGGGAGTGAGCAATTTTCCCAAGTTCTCACAGCTAATGTGAAGTGGAGACAATGGTGTGCTGGTAAATTTCTATCAACCAGGGCATGGTGGCTCATGCCTGTAATCCCAGTGCTTTGGGAGGCCAAGGCAGGCAGATCACTTGAGGTTAGGAGTTTGAGACAAGCTTGGCCAACTGTTGGGAAAAACAGCAAAGGAGAAAGGACTTACAGTGCCTACAGAAATTGGTTATGAGTAACATATAAACAAGGAACACCAAACTGTGGAAGGCTGCAGGAAGCCTCTGAGGAGGAAGGCCTCTCCATGCCTCATGTTCCGGTGCAAGGTGACCTAGGCTCTGTTACCATAAATATTGTGCTCAAGGATGTAAAACCCCTTCATAGCACTATGACATAGCCAGTCTTACAGGCTCCTTGCAAGGCCTAAGTTCCATCAGCTGTACATAGATAATAAGCTAAAGATAACCACATGTTCTTGTTTTGTGAAACTCCCAAACCGCCACTGTTATCAATCCTTAGAATGATACACAAGTTCCAGCCACTGATTCATTTCCGGCTCACTGATTCATCCCACCATCACTCCACCCCTACCCTATAGATCAATGTCATTGTAATCAGTAAATAGTGTGGATGATCAGAGTAATGAAGTGATGGCCATCTGGTCCCACTTTTTCTCTTAATCTGTCTTTTTCTCATTCCTTTGTTGCCACCGAACTCGGGGTACCCACAGGTGATGTGGGGCTCATGGATTCCTTATAGCAAACATGGTGAAAACCTGTCTCTACAAAAATATAAAAACTAGCTGGGAATAGTGGCACATACCTGTAGTCCCAGCTACTCAGGAGGCTGAGACAGGAGAATCACTTGAACCCAAGAGACAGAGGTTTGCAGTGAGTCGAGATGCACCATTGCCCTCTTGCTTGGGCAAAACACTAAACGAAACCTGATCTCAAAAAAAAAAAAATTCTAATAACCAGAACGAAGTGCATATCATGTATATCTAGATGAATATTGGTTGATGTTTTTGTTTATGATAACAAGTCAGATAGAAGTGAGACAATGTGGACACTTGTTGGATGTCAAGGTTTCCATCAGTGCCGTGAGCCATCTCTCTGCTGAATTGCATGAGAGTTTTTGAATACAGAAAAAATGTTTTCTCAATTGGCTTCTATTCACAGTAACAGTGGTTATATATGATATACTTTTTTGTTTTATATGCATTATTAACATTCTTTTTGCCACGTTTTAAAGTTTAGACTATCAACAAATAAAAGAGCAAATTTAGCCCCAATTTATAGTATTTGCCTATGTCTGTAGTTTAAATGCTTCTACTATGACCAGTTTTGAGCTGCCAGCTCGTAGAACGTGGAGTAAGGAAGAGATGCACAATCACACACCATGATGTTGCATTTCCATCCCATAAGCACCACAGAAAAATCACCTCAAGAGCATAGACAATAGTGATAGAATTGGGAATGGTGACTTTTGAATTTATATTGTTTTTTTTTTAAATATCACTTATTTGTAAGTTTATAGAATTTATTTAATGAAGCCCAAGTTTAACAAGCAGCATGCAAAATTTCTGAAAATTTAACAAGTAGCTCTCACAAGTGAGTACAAACCAGGTCTACTGAGTGGAGACAGTACTGGACCCAATTCTTTCTGATTTCATAGCAGGGACTTAAAGTCCCTCTGCCACATTCTTCCATTCACTAAACAGTCATCAAGTTCAGTTATGTGCAAGGCATGACATCTCTGATGTTGAAGCCTACATTGTCTCCACTCTTCCTTCAGTTTCGCCCAGTCATAATCTAAGGAGTGTAAGAAAAGTGCATCTTCTTTTTCACAGAATTAGTAAAACCTATTCTAAAATTCATGTGGAATCAAAGAAGAGTCCAAATAGCCAAGGCAATCATAAGCAAAACAAAAAAACAGCAACAAATAAAACCCCACAAAAACAAAGCTGGAGGCATCACACTACCCAACTTCAAACTATACTGTAAGCCTACAGTAACCAAAACAGCATGGTTCTGGTACAAACCAGACATGTAGACCAATGGAACAGAATAGAGCACCTAGAAATAAAGCCACACATTTATCTTTGACAAAGTCAACAAAAATAAGCAATGGAGAAAAATCTCTCTATTCCATAAATGATGCTGGGATAGCTAGCTAGCTATATGCAGAAGGATGAAATGAGACCCCTACATTTTAATACATACAAAACTTAACTGAAGGTCAATTAAAGGATGTAAGGCCTCAAACTATAAGACTCCCACAGGAAAACCTAGGAAACTCTATTCTGGACATCAGCCTGGGGAAATAATTTGTGACTAAGTTTTC
>NW_022436946.1:12453874-12534777 GCF_009761245.1 Sapajus apella | reverse complement strand
GGTTTCACCATGTTGACCAGGATGGTCTCGATCTCTTGACCTCGTGATCCACCCGCCTCGGCCTCCAAAAGTGCTGGGATTACAGGCTTGAGCCACTGCGCCCGGCATGACTAAGTTTTCAAAAGCAATTGCAGCAAAACATAAATTGACAAATAGGGCCTAATTAAACTAAAGAGTTTCTGCACAGCAAAAGAAACTGTCAGCAGAGTAAACAACCTACAGAATGGGAGAAAATATTAGCAAACTATGCATCCGACAAAGGTCTAATATTCAGGATGTACAGCAAACTTAGACAATTGAAGAAGCAAAAACCGCGTAACCCCATTACAAATGAGCAGAAGAAATGAACAGACATTTCTCAAAAGAAGGCATACAAGCCGCCAACAAACATAAAAAAAGATCAACATTGATAATCATCAGGGAAATGAATATCAAAACCACAATGAGATACCATCACACACCAGTCAGAATGGCTATTATTAAAAAGTCAAAAAAACGACTGATGCTGAAGAGGCTATGGAGAAAAGGGAACACTTATACACCATTGACAGGAATGTAAATTAGTTTGACCACTGCGAAAAGCAGTTTGGAGATTTCTCCAATAACTTAAAATGGAATTACCATTGACCCAGCAATCTTATTACTGGATATATATATCCCAAGGAAAATAAATCATTCTACCAAAAAGGCACATGCTCTCACATGTTTATTGCACCACTATTCACAATAGCAAAGACATGGAATCAACCCAGGTGCCCATCAACAGTGGATCGGATAAAGAAAATGTAGTATATATACACCATGGAATACTACACAGCCATAAAAAGTAATGAAATCTTGTCCTTTTATAGCAACGTGGATGCAGCTGGAGGCCATTATCCTAAGCAAATTAATACAGGAACAGAAAACCAAATACCACATGTTCTTACTTCTAAGTAGAAGCTTAACACTGGGTACTCATGGACATAAAGATGGCAATAATGGACACCGGGGCCTAATAGAGTAGGGAGGGAAGGGGAAAAGGGTTGAAAAACTAACTGGTGGGTGATATGCTCACTATCTGGGTGACAGGATCATTCGTATTCCAAACTTCAGCATCATGAATATATCCATGTAATAAATCTACACATGTAACCTCTTAATCTAAAACAAAAGTTGTTGTTGTTTTCTTAAAGAGTGCATTTGTCCAAATATCATCTGGGAAAGAATTACATAATTATTGGGAACCTCATCATACAGTTTATCTGGAATAAAGATTTCTTCATTACCATTAGGTAATTGGGCTTTGTCTTTGCAAATCGATATAATTTGTTCTCTGCTTAATTTTGCTGGTGAAATTTTCTTCTATTAATTGCTACTCAATTTGTAACTCATGAATTCTTTATGAGTAGACAGAATGTGTGGGAATTGTTGCTTTTTTATTCCCAGGTACTATTCCCATCCACTCATTGTATTTCACCCATTTTGTATCAGCATGTGGCTCACCAGATCTACATTCACTTTTTAAAATTTTTAATTGAATTTTATTTTCTTTTAAGTTCTGGGATACATGTGCAGGACATGCAAGTTTGTTACATAGGTAAACGTGTGCCACGGTGGTTTGCTGCATCCATCAACCCATCACCTAGGTATTTAGACCCACATCCGTTAGCCATTTATCCTAATGCTCTCCCTTCCCCCACCCCGACAGACGCCAGTGTGTGTTGTTCCCCTCCTTGTGTCGATGTGATCTTACTGTTCAGCGCCCACTTATAAGTGAAATCATGTGGTGTTTGGTTTTCTGTTCCTGTTAGTTTGCTGAGGATAATGGTTTTCAGCTCCATCCATATCCCTACAAAGGACATGATCCTATTCCTTTTCATGGCTGCATAGTATTTCATGGTGTGTAAGTACCATATTTTCTTTATCCAGTCTATCATTGATGGGCATTTGGGATGATTCCATGTCTTTGCTATTGTGAATAGTGCTGTGATGAACATACATGTGCATATATCTTTATAATAGAATGATTTATATTTCTTTTGGTATATACCCAACAATGGATTGCTGGGTCAAATGGTGTTTCTGGTTCTATAGGTCTTTACGGAATTGCCACACTGTCTTCCATAGTGACTGAATTAATTTACATTCCCATCAACAGTATGAAAACATTCCTATTTCTCCACAGCCTTACCAGCATCTGTTGTTTCTTGACGTTTTAATAATTGCCATTCTGACTGGCATAAGAAGATATCTCATTGTGGTTTTGATTTGCATTTCTCTAATGATCAGTGATGTTGAGCTTTTTTTCATATGTTTCATATATTTGTTGGCCACATAAATGTCTTCTTGTGAGAAGTGACTGTCGATGTCCTTTGCTCACTTTTTTTTTGTTTTTTTTTTTTTTTTGAGACGGAGTTTCGCTCTTGTTAGCCAGGCTGGAGTGCAATGGCGCGATCTCGGCTCACTGCAACCTCTGCCTCCTGGGTTCAGGCAATTCTCCTGCCTCAGCCTCCTGAGTAGCTGGGATTACAGGCACGCGCCACCATGCCCAGCTAATTTTTTGTAGTTTTAGTAGAGACGGGGTTTCACCATATTGACCAGGATGGTCTCGATCTCTTGACCTCGTGTTCCACCCGCCTCGGCCTCCCAAAGTGCTGGGATTACAGGCGTGAGCCACCGCGCCCGGCCTCCTTTGCTCACTTTTTAATGGGGTTGTTTTTTTCTTGTCAATTTCTTTAAGTGCCTTATAGATCCTGGATATTAGACCTCTGTAAAATGGATAGATTGCAAAAATTTTCTCCCATTCTGTAGGTTGTCTCTTCACTCTGATGGTAGTTTCTGTTACTGTGTAATTAGCTTAATTAGATCGATTGGTCAATTTTTCTTTTGTTGCAATTGTTTTTAACGTTTTTGTCATGAAACCTTTGCTCGTGCCTATGTCCCAAATGGTATTGCATAGATTTTCATCATTCATTTATTTGGCAAAGATTTGTGGAGTGCCCACTATGTGCTGACTCTGTGCTATGTGTTAAAGAAAATCATGTAGGCCGGGTACAGGGGCTCGTGCCTGTAATCCCAGCAGTTTGGGAGGCTGAGGCAGGTGGATCATGAGGTCAGGAGATTGAGACCATCCTGGCCAACATGGTGAAACCCTGTCTCTACTAAAAATACAAAAATTAGCTGGGCCTAATTTTTGTATTTAAATGTAAGGCCTCAAACTATTAGACTCCTACAGTAAAACCTAGGAAACTCTATTCTGGATATCAGCCTGGGGGAATCATTTGTGACTAAGTCTTCAAAAGCAATTGCAACAAAAACATAAATTGACAAGTAGGACCTAATTAAACTAAAGAGTTTCTGCACAGCAAAAGAAACTATCAACAGAGTAAACAACCTACAGAATGGGAGAAAATATTAGCTACTCCCAGCTACTCAGGAGGCTGGGGCAGGAGAATAGCTTGAACCAGGGAGTTGGAGGTTGTAGTGAGCTGAGATCATGCCATTGCACTGCACCCTGAAAACAGAGCGAGACTCTGTCTCAAAAAAAAAAGAAAAAAGAAAAAAGAAAAGAAAAGAAAGAAAATCATGTAAAGGTTATCAGATTTAGTATATAAAAATACTGCATAGGACAGAATTATACTTAAAAGGTATTTGTTGTTTCTTTGGAATTCAAATCAATCTGGGCATCTGCTTCTTATCTGGCATCTCTAAAAATCATGGTGTTTGTCTTCACATGGTTTTCACTGAGTCAATAAATGACACAGTCACGTATCCTTCAGGTGATTGCAACACACTGGTAAGAGCCATAAGTGAGTCCAAGGTGCAGAAATGTATCCCAGAAAAGTAACACCTAAACTGAGCTGTGTAGGTGAGTAGGAGTTAGCCAAGCAAATATTCTGCTTGTGAAAGGTATCAGGCACAGGGGTCAGCCTTTAGGATGGTTCTGAGGCAGACAATGGTTTGGCAATCTCGCTAGATTACTGCATAATTGAGTGATTTACATAAAAGGAGAGGAGAGGGTACCTCAGGAGGCTCGGCTGCATACCAGCTCCTGATTTCTTCTGTTTCTGCCCTATTCTTCCAGCCCTGTCATCCTTCGACTTAAGCCAGCCTGAGTGCATTTTAATGATTTATAAGTAGAAACAATCCTAATCAATAAAAGTTACCACTTAGTAAATAACACAGTGAGCATAAGTAGCGGAGGTTCTGCTCTTTTAGGGAGAGAGTGTTTAGATTATAGAGCTAACTTACAATGAGAAAAATTGCCCATTGTCAGAGTTTTCTTTGAACAATCTCTTAGGTGGTCTACCAAGACTTCCACTGAGAGGCATTCAGGAGGGAGACAGCCTGGAAAAGAGAGGTCTGGCTCCCTGTCCTGCTCACCCCAGGGCACGGATTCTGGTTGCAACATCAGGGAACTGACAGTTTACATTTGTGCTTCCTTCGTTAGCCAATCTTATATTGCTGAATTTGCGTTAGATGTATTTATGTAAGTTGAATGGGAATTCATTGAAAGTTAATAGATGGAGACTTGTGGTTAGAGACAGAATTAACACAGAATTAACACCTTTGCTTTGGATGGCAAGACTACTGATGCCACGCACACACCAGAGGGGATGAAAAGGTTATGACTCACATAAGGAGGCTTTCTGGGAGAGTGAGGCAGGCTCTCAAGAAGGTTCAAAATTGGCTTGAGAGAGCAGTGAAAGCAAATAACTTGGCTTTTCTGGTCGTTAGGGGATGGGGTTGGCATAAGGGATCCTGGGTGCAGCTGGGGCTTGTGTGATTTCAACCAAAAGAGGGAGCACCCAGGCCTTCTTATCAGCTTGTCAAGATATGAGGCAAAAGGGGAAGGGGAAGACTGGAAACTGAAAGTTGTTTGCAACCGTCAAAAATGGAGTCAGACTCTTTATTGCAAAAAGGCTTTCTGATATTTTATTCTTCTGCTTCTGATTGCTAATATTTTCAAGAATCATGTACATTAGTGTGCAACTCTGCACTAATTCCTACATTAGATCTATCAAACATGATCTGGCAGGAAAGAGGTAACACACGAAAATAGGGTAATTGAAGAGAGTTTAACAAAGGGGCAATTAGCAAGTGTTGGTAGAGTATCAGAAAACAACAAGGGGCACAGCAGTGTCCAAGGATGAGTAGTAGCATCTGGGGCTCCATTTAATACTGACTGTTGATGAGAAGGCAAAGGAGAGGTTGTCAGAACCCAAAGAGTTGCCAGAACTTGGAAAAGGAGGAAAGGAAGAGAAGAAGGAGGTGGAGGTGGAGGAGGAGGTGGAGGAGAAGGAGGTGGAGGAGGAGACAGAGACAGAGGTAGGTAGGTAGGTAGATAGATAGATAGATAGATAGATAGATAGATGATAGATAGATAGATCTGTATGGAGAGGGCTACCTAACAGGGGCTGTGTCCTTAGGAAATCAAATACCCCAATTTCACTTTCTTTCCTCCCTCTGATCTCTTGCCATTAACCCCCACTGGCCAACCTAACCAGAAGTCAGAGGGCAAGGCTGCCCACTGAAGCAGTTTGTAAAGTCTACCTTTCAGGATACAGAGAAGGCTCCAGATGGATTTGCAGGGGCAGGAGAAGATGTCCAGTTTAGGAAGCTTCACTGGGTTTTACCCTTTGGCAATAGGATGGAAGCCTGAGTCTACCCGTAGACAATTTGGTCAAAGAAATTGTTCCCGTTTCCCACTCTCCTGGGAAGGTTAGTAAGTCTTAGCATATAACAAACAAAAGCTCTTGTATTTTAAATGGGTGGTTTTCATTACACATGGAGTAGTCATTTGGGACATGTAAAGAAACATGTTTTGTGCCCTCTTTCTCTTGCTTTCTTTTAAATGAATGTTAGATGTTCAGAGAAAAGAAGAGTCAGGGCAGGAGAGCATGGAAAGTGTATGGTAACATGCACCAGAGCCTTGGGCACAGTGATAACTCTGTGCTATCCCAGCAGAAAACCTCCCTTGAGAAATCTGACAAACAAGATTGACTTGATAATGAGTTCTTCGTCTTGTCTATCTTGTGTGTATCAAAGTTTAATTATTTTATCCAAGTTCTTAATAAAGGAATTAATTCCTTTATCCCATCTGTTTGCCAAGTGTTTGGAGCGTGCACACACAGGAAAGGAGGGCTGAGATTAGCTGAGCCATAAAGCAGTTATTTGGTGTTTTCTGCTTCTATTCCTACTCTTTTTCTATGGAGTCAAAATCTAATGCCAGCACAAATTGATAACAACATAGCAGCTTTTCTGAAATTTATTTTCCATTCTAAAATGGATTTGCATTTCGAGTACTTAGTCTGGCCTTCATTTTCATGCAATTTTGTTTATAGCACTAGAAATAGGGCGGTGTGAGTTTTTGTTCCTTTCATTATTCCAATTGGATACCCAAAGAGATGAAGTCAAAATCATTAAGCAAAAGATAGAAGGCAATCAATGTTTCTAAATAAAAGGTCACACAGTAAGGAAAGATTAAAGTGAAATACAGGAAATAACTCATTGATTTGGCTCAAATCTTTCACGCTTTTATCGCTTTACAAGTAAAACATTGAAATGAAAACTATGGCTTCATTTGGCATTCCTTGGTTACTGTGACATTTCTATTGAGCAATGGACTGAGTTAATAGATAGCCATTTTTGGAAACTCCTTTGAGTTTAAAAAAAAAAAAGATTAGGAAAAAACTGAGATCAGGAATGCATCTTCCTTGTAGGGTGACTAGCAGAGATTGCTCAAACGATGAATGCTTCAGGCTTTTATTCTACACATGTTCAGGGTAGCTAGCATCCGTACAAAATTTTTTAAATAGACAGTGGAGATGTGTTCTAGGAACAGAAATGAATATGTCCCAAAACGTGGACCTGAAGCCAGGAGCCCCCCTGCAATGTCAGGGAAATGCGCTTAATGACTTCCAAGCTTAGTTGTTAAGACGATGATCATGGGTATGTTTGGTATATTTCTTCCCTCAAGTTTGGCAAGCAGCCTAACTAAATGAAGTCTCTCAGTGTGCTGATGTTTATAGTACTCGATTAGTGTCAGCTCAGACTAAAATAAATATATGTGGCAATGCCTTTTGCAGAGGCAGCTTCACTTGAATGTGTTGACACAAAATGTTTGCTTTCTGTTACATACGTATTGGACTCTTTAAAATGCCCTTAAGTAAAAGGATACATTGAGTAGAAAAACTGCACACACACACCTCAAATACTAACTTAGTCTGAGAAATCAGACCATGATAAACAATTCTATGTGGTGGCTACCAGCATAGAGTCCTCTGAGACAGAAGTTTGGAAATAATCGTAACACCAATTGCAGCCTTTATTTGACTGTCTCCAGTAATTTAAAAAAATAAAAAATAGTCAGTAGGGATAATGTGGAAAATCTAGAAATGTGGGTTCCCAAGCTCTAAGTTTTGAAAGTATTCTCTTCTTTCTACCTTACAGAAATAAATTATTCCCCGATTATTTAAAAATACATCATCATTGTTTAAAACATAAATTACAAAGACGCTTGATGTTTTTCATTCATATATTCTTTTTATTCTTTTTTGAAAGGAAGATTAAAATCCCTTATATTTTGTGAATTAAAAAATCAATAGCTCTGTTTTCTCCTCCTCCTGCTCCACGTGCTCGCACACGCACGCGCGCGCACACACACACACACACACACAGCACACAAGCAGGGGCTACTTAGTATTGTTTGTCATAGGTGAACGAAGTTAATGTCTAATAAAAGATGACTTCAATCTGTTCTCCATTACAGTTGATTGTTGGCTTATGTGGAACAAAGGCCTATAAAAATTAACTCCCAACAGGCAGGGACTATAACTTTATGCAAGTAAATTTCTTCTGCAAATTTAGAGGGTTTAGATAAAGGAGATATCATGCAGTGTTCATGGATTGTAAGAATTTCTTGTAACGCTTTTACTGTAGTCTCCTAAGAGGTTTTCTGAATTCTTTTCTTATTTCTACTCCATCGATCCTATAGAAATTGTACCCTGAGTGGAGGACTCTGTTACAAGATTTGGACTAGATTTATGCAGAAAAAAGACAAGAACTGCAGTGATCTACTTTATCTTTTTTCATCTGACATTTAGGAGGAAAGACCTAAAAGTTATTTGAAAGAATCAGGAAAAAGCAGGGCACAGAAAACCCAAAAGCCAGTGAGATATGCTCAGAGCATCCTAATGTCTCCTCTAGTGAAAACAATAACTAGAGATAAAGGAAGTGTTGAATGAATACCCGTTGATTATGGAGGACAGAGCATAAATTTTTGTATAACTGTTCTTTTCTCCTTATATTATTCTGATAAGATGTTTTAAGTAAAAGTAATATGTAAAAAGGTTAATTAGTATTTTCTCAATATTAATACTGTTCTGCAAATTATCATGTTGGATATAATTTTAGTCTTATTTCTTATTCATGCCTGAACCTACAGGTGACCTGAGAAGTTCTCACTGACACCTGCTGGTAGACTATGGAATTGCAGAAAGAGTGGCTAAGGGGTGCTGCTACCTACCTTTCCTGGAAGACATGACTTGCAAATTCTAATCCACTTCAATAAGCACAACTACTGTAAGTCCATTTCACCCGTTGGGCTTCTACAACACATGGGATTTGCTGAGTAGTAATTATATTTTTATTCAAGGTATGTAACTAGTTGTTTTCAATACCTTTTCACTATGTAGCCTGTGCCATAACTAAATGCCAGAGATATAGAGATAAAAGCTCTTATTATTAGAGTATTAGTTACTAGAAATACAGAGATAAAGCATATAATGAAGGAACTCATATTTTCTGATGTAGATGACTACAGCACAATGTGTTCTTTCTTAGGATAGAGGTAGGTCTGAACTGATCTTTTAAATTAATTCAATGAACAAATGCTCGCTGAATACCTATTGGTGTCTTGCACTGCCCTAGGAGCTACAGAATGAACAGCGGTCTTTTGTATGTAATAAATACTGGGAAGGGAGAAATTGAGAGTTTGCTGGGAGCATTTAAAAATGAATTTTTTGTCCAGATTTACAGAATCAGAAAATCTGGCTGGCAAAGGTGATGTGTAAGCTAATACTTGAAGGACGAACGAAGGTTAGGTCTGGGGATAAGGCACAGAGAAAGGAGCATACGCAGAGATCTTGAAGTATGGATCCCTGGGGAGCTGAGAGAAGTTCTGTGAATGGAGGCAGAGCAGGGGTTGGTAAATTTGTTCTGCTAGGTTTGTGGGCTAAGAGTCCTAAACTCTTCAAGCAGCTGTTCTTGCTGAAAGGCTAATTGTCTTGCTTTTTGTTTGTTTTTATATTTACACTTTAAAAAGTAAAGACTATTCTTAGCTTGCAAGCCATATGAAAATAGGCAGTGGGTTGGATTTGGCCCATGGGCCATAGTTTGAGGACCATGAGCAAGCGCAGAGTGAAAGAAGCCTTAAGCGTCTGGGCTAAGGGTAGACGTGGGAGAATAAGTGATGCACATTACAAATGGCCTCAAGATGCTATTAGGCTTTAAACTCAGTCCTGAAGGCAGTGAAGGATCATTAAAAAGGTTTATATGGGAGCGCTGATATTTTGTATTTGGGCTTTGGAAGATCACTCAGTACACTCCTGCAATGTGCTATATAAGCAAAGAATTGGCTGGAGTCAGGAGATAGGCTATGGGACAATCGCAGGGACCTAGCCACAACAAAAACTTGATTAGGGAACTCAGAGTTGATATATGAAATAGATTTGAAAGGAAACACAGTTTGTAAGACTTAGTGATTTATCCAATGTGTGGACTAAAGGAGGAGAAATCATTATTTTCTGGTTTGAATAAGTGACATGGAGGTTTTTTTTTTGAGCTAGGAGACCCAGCAAAAGGAGAAAATTTAAGAGGAAAGCTAGTAAATTCAATTTTTCAGTATACTGAGTTTTTGGGTTTTATGAAGCACCCGCTAAAGATTCCCTCTATTAATAATAATTATTATTATCATGGTAGAAAACACTGAATGAACCTTAACAAGTACCAAGCACTGTCCTAAGTGCTCATTTGAATTAACTCATCTATTTCTAACCCTAAACCTAACAGTTGGTACTATTATCATCCCCATTTCATAGATGAGAAAACTGAGGGACAGAGAAGGTAAGTAAGTTTCCCAATTTGGAAAATTACGTGTGTGACTGAGAAGATACTTGCTTGGGAATTATCAGCATATAGACCTTGTGTAGAGCTATGTGAGGTAATGAGAACATTACCTGGGGCAGCTAGAGATAGAAAAGATGGGAGATCCTGGAACTACATCCTGAGGGACAGCAACACTTAAGGGGAGGAAGAGAAAGAAAAACCCCCAAGACAGAATAACTGAGGCAGGGCCATAGGAGGAGGAGGTGGGGAAGGGGGAGGGTCCAAGAGAAGCAACGCTGCTAAGCAGGTAAGTGAGGAAGAGATGGAAATGTGCTCACTGAGTTAGCAACATGCAGATTATGAATGTCCTTGGCAAAAGGAGTTTCTGTCACGTGGCAGGCTTAGAGTGCTACACAACGTTAAGAAGGAAGTTAAGCCGGGAAGGGCTGCTAGGTGGGGAGAAATCAGATAGAATCGGATGGGCCGAGGAGTAGAGGTCCCGATGAAACCAGAGCTCAGGAAACAAGTTGAGAGTGTCATTAGAGGGTGGACTATCTGAATTATTAATTCAGAGATGCAGACATTCTTGGAAATTACAAGGTCTATTTTGCATCCACAGGAGTGTGACTTTGAAGTCTGCAAATGGAGGGTGTGAGTCACAGGAGCTTAAGAAGACAAAATAGTGGGACGTTAGGGATTTAGATGAGCCTTCCTCATAAACAGAGTGGTGGAGAAGAAAGCTTTGAGCCAAGTGCTAAAGTCTTCAGTGGAAACAGGGAGGAAGAGTAGATGTTAGCAAAAAGGATGAATGAGAAAGAGTGGTATAGACAGCTTCTCCAAGCATGGATTTTCACACCAAGATGGAAGATTCATGGTCTAGAGGGGCTGTGCTGAGTAAGATGGTTGAACAGCCTCTCGTTGCCCTTGCAGCATGTGAAATGGGGAGAAATGAGCAGCTTTTTTGAGAGGTTGCAGCATTATTTCCTGGGGTGAGCCAGGGCTCTTTCAAGGCAAGGGGGCAAGGGTGAGCATTCAGTGACGACCTTGAGGGCATGTATAAACCTGCTACTTATGAAGCAAGAGTTCCACAGAGCAGAATGGGAAATCTGGGGAAAGAAGTGTGAAGAAGGAAGTTGATTCAGGAGAAAGGAAGGGGATCTATTCAAGAGGAGCTTGGCTCTTGGGTAGTGATCAAGGAATATATATATGTATAATGATAAATTTGGCTGCATATAAATTTTTAAAATAATTAATGTCAATCTTCAGATGAAAGTCTGGGAAGAAGTAGAGGACCACCATGCCTTATGAGAGTCAGCCTTGACCTGGTTGGTTACACATCCAAGGAGATCTCGTGTCTTGGCTGGGTAGAAGAAGTCAGTCGGTGATGGGCGGATCAAGTCTTTGGCTTGGGGTAAAGTACTGCCATTGAATTGCCGGTAAGACCCTGCAAAGCTACTTAGCAACAGGTGCCCAGGGCCAGGACAGGGCATGTAACTTGGTCAAGGAGTCAACAACGAGGGATCTGCATCCTGAAGTGCACCTCTTTCTTCTAACAGCGTTTGGTCATGATTTAGTATGGACTGGGAAACAGCACATTGCAATTGGAAGTTACTGGAGAAACTGTGTCCACTAGGTCTTTCAGCCTTTAATCTGCACATTTAGGATAACAAGCTGTCAGTTTTTCTGCATCATCCAGCCATGGGGGTTTCAAAGTCCTGTTGTTGATGGTCTAAGCAGTCCTTGTGCAGAGATGTATTGGCTAGCCTGGCTAACTCTTTAGCCAGAAACTCCTTAGAAGACTTCTTCTGAAAGACCCACCTTTCCCAGCCTCCTTGATCTACAGGTACTTGACCCTGGCGGGGTCCTCAAAGCTGGAAGCACAATAGTGGATGCTTTTCTAGCGCATCTCTCAAGCTCTCATTTGTATCCTTTTGGGGGCCCCCTTAAAGGCACACAAACATCTGCATTCCCTACACTATGGAGTCAACACAATGCTTTAAAGCCTCTCAGAAAACCTACAGGACAGTTAATGTGATTTAAGCCTATATTTAAATTTTATGAGGCTCATTTTCAAGGCTAATAACCCAGTTTACTGTGCACAATATCAAATGCAAATTTTATTACTGACTTGGTAAAAACCAAGACGATCATCATTAGCATATCTCCCTGCATCACCCTTTTTAGCCAAAAGGTGCACCAGGAGTAACAGTGGGGGGTTTTATATGTGTTGTAAATTATAGTTACTATCTCATTAGATAAACACATTTAAAATCAAGTTATCATTCACTTATATATCAGAAAGTTGTTTGTTCAATTGCAGCTAGTCTCATATTCTAACATATGGTGCATGAAATTCTTACACTAATAAAATTTCAAGGTACAGGGAGCTGGTGTCTTGGATAAAACTGTTTCTGCTCCACGAATGGCTCAATATAATGTGTAATTGCTTTGAAACAATTATGCAGCAGACTGTTTTGTACTTAATAGTATTTACATTCTTGGTTTTATTAGCAACAAAATGTGAGTGGAACTTATGAAAGAGAAATTAATTTTTCCACTAAAAGATGTAAACTTTTAAATAGAGGCTCCAGCAGATTGAAGAAACTACAAACATAGGGGGTGGTCGGCTCCTGATTTCTTCATGTTCTTTTCATTATGACACTTCCTATTTCTCATTAACACACCAGACCATTTTTTTTTCTCCATTTATTTATTTTATTGCATTTTAGGTTTTGGGGTACATGTGAAGAACATGCAAGATTGTGGCATAGGTACACATGTGGCAGTGTGATTTGCTGCCTTCCTCCCCATCACCTTCATCTGGCATCTCTCCCTTTGCTATCTCTCCCCAGCTCCCCACCCCCCACCGTCCCTCCCCTATTTCCCCCCAACTGACCCCAGTGTGCAGTACTCCCCTCCCTGTGTCCATGTGTTCTCATTGTTCAACACCCGCCTATGAGTGACAGCATGCGAACACACCAGACCATTTACGCAATTATATATTTTAAAAAACCTTCACAAACTCTAGGCTTCTAGCTTGAACTTATATTTTTGAAAGTGTGCTGCCTTCTAAAGCTTGTAATGTGCTGTTCGTATTGTCAGAACTGGATTGGCACCGCAGGAGGATTTTTGTATACTTTTCTCAAAGAAGAAAAGCACAGGTAGTGTCTAAACGTGGATACTCTTCTATGTGAACTCGACTCCCATCTCAAAACAGGCAATTAAACCCACTATTTTTTTAACCTTTGGAGTTATTATTATGGACATTACATAAAGATAATTTCTTCTTGTTAATTCATTTTCATGACGTTGTATGAGTCTTAGTACTATCTTGGCAATGCTGGGTTTTAGAAAGCACTATGAACCTCAGCTCATATGTCTGTAAAATAAGGACACGCATACCAACCTCACTGGATTCTTGTGAGAATTCAAATGATTGCAATTCAAAGCAAATAGCTTTCTAAGCGCCAAAGCAGTATGGTGGTCATCACAAATGATTTGTGGGACGTTTCGTTTGAAGTCGTGTCCAGGTTTCAAACAAGTGCAGGGTACTTACAGGTGTTTCTGTTTCACCTGGTCTTTCCAGATAGATTTTGATCTTTGTCATGATCCACTTCTGGACATCTACTGATGTGAAACAAGGTCGCCTTTTGACTTTCCATTTGTATTACATGTTTGTCAACTGATAACATTCTCTAACATACTAATATTCATACCGAAGTAAAAAATAAAAGTTTTAATACATAACTTTTATTTTTTCTTGTATATATAATGTATGTTTGTTTTAGAAAAAACAAAAAGAAAAAACTTCAAGAATTTGATGTAATTTCTTTCTTGATGTATATGTATGTACAAATATACGTGTTGTACATGTATAAACATGTATGCTCCTTTTTATATGATTAAAATCACATTATACTTATAGAGCTTGCCTTTTCACTTAACATTATATAATGAACATTTGGATATGCTATCTGAAATTGTTTGAAAAGATTCGTTTTGATGACTATACAATGAACAAAGTGCAAAACTTTGTCCCAAATGAGAGTATTTTAAAGCTGAATTTTTATTGTGAGAGATGTAAACACCCAGGAAATAGAAAGTATAATACAACGAGCACCAACATACCCACCACTCAGATGGAAGAGCTGACATAATCTGGTAGCTGTTTCTATGTATAAAGAGAAAGAGAACCACTGTGAAACCAGGGAACATTTTCCAAGATGCCTATTCTACTGATAAACAATCATTTCATACATTTGTTAAAAGAATGATCCAGTCACATTTGGAAGCTGGACTTCCCTCCAGTCTAATCCCACCCAGCCGGGGGCCTCAAGAGCTCTTTTGTAGAGTATCCAGCTCTTCTGTTACTCCTGACCTGAGACCAGACCACCTCTACCCAGGAAGCGGTATTTTCAATGGGGCCATACAGTTCTGCAAGAGCCTAATTTGAAGGGTGATGAATAGAGAGGTACACTAATTGAGACAGTAAAATTAACCAAACCCATCTCTCCTGTCTGTCCATGGGATGCACGGTGGTGTGGCTGTAAAGCCGCCTGAGCCTCCTTATCATGCTCTGTATCTGTGGGAAGACTTGAGGCCCCTGGTTTTCATTCCATCACTTTTACGTACAAATTGTTCCACTAGGACTGAATTTTTCAATTTGAAATGACACTGAGGCAATTATTAAGAAACTTGGGTAGAACTATTTTATCGCCTAAAAACATGCCGTCAAAACCAAAAATGTTTCATCATTTATCTGCATTTTAATATAGAAGCAGAGAATTCTCTTGATCACATATTATGCAAAGACACACACCACTTCATTCTTAATTATTCGGAAATCAATTTCATTTTTCTAAATGTAATGTCAGTCACTATTTAAAACAAAAACAATTGCTAAATGGCAAGTAAAATCAATGTTAAGGGACACCAAAGATCCCCAAAGTTAACTGAAGGCTTATTTCTAGACATTTATTCCTGTCCTAGGTCTTTTAGAAGGATTTGTGCTTTGAACTTTTTAAAATGATGTCAATTTCCTCCTTAGTATAGTTCTTCTCAGTATCTTTGTTGCTCCTCGCATGTAACTTAAACATCTTTAGAAGTTCTACAGAGTCCTTAATGCCACTAGTCTATCAATCACTTAGTATATTACCACTTGTATGCTACCACAAAGCACCTATATGTATATATATATGAAAACAACTATCAGTTAATGACCTGGAAAACTTAGAGCAATTCCCAAGGGGAAGAACTTAAATAACAAACTAATTAATAGAACTTAACTTAGTTTAACCTCGTTTTAAATTTTATCCAGTTAACATTTTTACAAAGCTATCAAATAGTATGAAATCTTTTTGGCAATTCTGCTATTATGATATAGTTCACCATAATAACCCTGCTAATATACTTCACCATTTTTGTGCAGAAAGAACATTTAATATTAACAAAACACTTCTGTTTATATTATGGCAGAGGCACACCAGTAAATGTTTAGCAACCATCGCAGGAGGCCCAGAGACTTGTAGTGGTGCTGATTTCTGCAGTGCAACACTCCCAACCGTGGATGATTGCAAGCAATGAACTTAACTTCACTAAGGCTAAATTGAAAAGACAGACCCACAATCAGCTCTTGCAAAGCGTGTCAAGCCAGCTCCAGAACACCCCTGCATTATAAGTTTTACTCAGCCTGAACAAGCCAAAAACAAAACCCCCTCAATTTTGGGTTCCTTTACATTCACTTCATTACTTGGACCCAGGATAAACTCTCTTTTAATCTAATAATCCCATATCTATTTTAAAAATTTCATTATAAGTATTTCATCTGAAAGGGCTTTTTTACATCAAGAGCAGCCTTAATGATGAGTAAGGTAGAGAGTTTCAGCAGAACGTGAGCCTATAGCATATGGTTAGATTTTACTGTTTGCAAAATGAGACAGAATCATCCTCCTAACTCAAATACAATATGAAGATTAACAGGAAAACGTGTTCTGTCCTTCTATTGTGTCTATGATTTAAAAAACAAAGCTCTTCCACTTGATTTTCTATTATTAACAAGATGACTTTTTGTACAGCATAAGGAAAAATAGTGTCGATGGGTGGGAACACGTGCAGAGACACCAAGGGAAGCAACAGGTGCATTGAATGGGCTGCTCAGTCTCCTCTGGGCAGCTCTCTTTCCTTGAGAAAGGGAAGAAGCTGGAGTTCCTTGCCTATGTCAGTAATGTGAGCTTTCCAGAGAAGCATGGTCACCTCCTTGCACAGTGGGGTCAGTACCCAAGGTACTGCTGTGATCTGTCCTGAGCAACATTGTAGTGTGGGTTATGTGCAAGTGTGTTTGTGTGTCTATTTACATTTTTGGCTATGAGCCAATAGATGTGACTTAGGTATAAACAGAGACAATGTTTATACATATATAATCATATATGCATAAAATATATACAATTATATATAATATATAACATTTTCATATGTGTACATTTCTATAATTCTCAAACACAATTTTAATACAGTTTTGTATAAATTTTTATATAATTTTCATACACAGACATGTATATATATCATACATATGCATACTTGACAGATGGAAATTTTAACCTCATTTGTTTCCATATTTGAAGAAGAGAAAATGATCTGAACTAGATACTCTGAAATTTAAGCTCATCCATAATGGCTAACCCTTTTTCCAGGTGGTCTCTTGGGAGGTTTTCTGTGACCCAGTGATGCTATGCAGCTTGGCATCCTGTGACCCACAAACCAGTTCTTTGCGAGTTTTCATGGAGAAGCCCCAGGTCCTGCTCCTAGCCTGCCAGTACCTGTGGAAGGAGGGCTCCATACTGGCTGACTCTCACATGAGACAGAGGCCTTTTTCTCGGAGGAAGTTGACAGTCCCTTGAGATCTTAGTTACCTCCCACTTCTTGCCATTCTGTCTTTACTTTTTTTCCTCTTTATAATATTCTTAATATTTACCTTTTGTAATCTCAATGCTTTTTGTTCTTCTTTTAAAAATAGTTTTAAAAGCTTCTTAATTCTTGTAGATATATAATTTTTATTCCTACACTACTGATACTTAATTTTTATCTTTAACCTTTAATCTTGTTTACTTTAAATTTTAAAATGTTTATCGTATTTGGGCCTTTTCGCTTAAATCTTTCATCATTTTATACTTTTAACCTTTTATCTCATTGGCCTTTTATATTTGCTTTTAAATATCATCAATTTTATCTTATTTTTAAGGTTAACCTTTATCTTAGAGAGATTTCAACACAAACTTTATTCTTTTTTATTTTTCGTGGTGTTTTTATAGAAACAGGAAAGAGATACAGCTGAAGGCACTTTGGAAATGGAGAGTATCATTGTCTAAATAATGGAGGCTGAGACCTTCCCTGAGGATGCCCCTGCAACCAGCTACTTAGCCAGGTGAAGCTGGCTGGTCAGACTGGGAGACTCTTGTGGATTAAACATGTGCAGGATTATAATAGTTTCTATAGAAAGACCGTGTCTGATTCATTGGAGTGGTATTGCTTCCTGTATCTTAAACCAGAAGTTTGTAAACTAGCACCCCTGGGCTGAATCTAGCCCACTAGCTACTGTCGTATGGAAAGTTGATCGGAACACAGCCATGTCCATCCATTTACTTCTTCTTTAGGTCAGCCCCCTTGCTATAATGATAGTTGTTATCCTGGCGTTTTGTCGGTGTTAGGCTCCAGAAACAGAAAGATGTGGTCCCTAAATTCGAGGAACTCAGTGCCAAGTGGGACATAGGCACACGTAACACAAAGTCCCCAGTGAAAAGAACTAGCAGCCTTTAGGGGTCAGGAAAGGTATTTTTGGAAAAGTAATATCTAGGTTGGAAGCTAAAGATAATTAGAACTTAGGCAAAAATACTGGGAGTAGGGTGGAAGAGGTGGTGGCTGAGATAGATCCTTCGAGGCATTGAAAACGCATGTGCCTTGGCCAGGGACAGCAAGAACCAAGATGCTCAGTTTCGCAGCAGCACAGGTGTGAGGAGAGAAGAAAGAGAATAAAGCCAGGCAGGAGCACTGGCCTGAATCACAGTGACCCCGAGAGCCACCATTAGGAATCTAGATTTTATTCTGAGGATAATGGGGAGCAATTAAAGGTGCTTAAACAGGAGTGACACAATCAGATGTTCACTTCTGATATGACCTGAGTTGGGAAGGAATGTTAATATATATTAAAATTTGACATAAGAGAAGGATATTAAGAGAAGGAGGTGCCTTTTTCTTTAAAACTACCTTGATAAATGCTTCATGAGAAGGTGGCACTCTGAGCATGTCAGTTGACAACCTCTGGAGAAGAGATTTTTAAAAATAGTTTGGCATAAGATCAAAGATTTGGGTGTTGCTTTGGGTGATGCAGGGGATCGTGGGGAGCAGTGAAAGCAGGGAAAGAGGCGAGCAGAGGGGCTTGAGGCGGAAGGACTAGATGAGCCTGCCAGACGAAGGCAGTAATCAATCACTGCTTTCTTATTGGAAAGCTGAATTAAAAGGTAAATAAATTATACCTGTGACTACTGATTCTGTCACTACCATCACCACTAAAAAATGTAAGCATCACGTGGAATGGAGATCTCCCACCTTTGCTGATATGTTCATTTTATTCGTTGTTAACATATAGTCCTACAGTTTGTATCCGGAGTGTACTTTCTCCCCTTTGTCTTTGTTTTGGTTTGGTTTTTGTTTTTGGGGATGAGTCTCACTCTGTCACCCAGGCTGGAGTGCAGTGGCACAATCTCGGCTCACTGCAGCCTCTGCCTCCCGGGTTCAAGCAATTCCCCTGCTTCAGCCTCCCGAGTTTTCTGGGATTATAGGTGCATGCCACCACACCTGGCTGATTTTTATATTTTTAGTAGAGACAGGATTTCACCACGTTGGCCAGGCTAGTCTAGAACTCCTGACCCCAGGTGATCCACCCACCTTGGCCTCCCAAAGTGCTGGTATTAACAGGCATGAGCCGCCGTGGCCAGCCTAGTTTCCCCCATTTTTAAAGATAGCTCTTTATTTTAAAACAGGTGCTCTGATATATTCCTAGTGATAATATGAACTCTAGAAAGCAATTTAACAGAAAAAACAGAAAGGCCTTCACCTAATAACTTACTTCTAGAATTCTTTGGACTCCATCCTAAAGAAATAATTGGAAAAACACTTATATGCTTACATACAAAGATAACCAAAGCATTATAATAGCAATGACAACTGGAAATAAAAATAAGTTTTCAAGAGTGGAGAATGGCAAAATAAACTATGGCCTGTGTCTATGTTGGCTCACTTGATACACATTAAAAATACTTCCAAAAATAACAATTGCATAGAGAAAGGCATGTAATATGCTTGGTGAAAAAGATGGTAAACAAAACCACATAACACATGCACCGCATTTTACAGACTCCAAAATGTCATCGAAGGTGCGAACGGAGAGGGAGGGACCCTAGGAACTTGGGCGTCGAATCTTAGTCTCCACCCTTGAGAGAATAAAATGGTCATGAGTGGATCCATTTCTTTTGACTCTTAGCACTGTCCTATTACAGGCTGTCATTAACTTCTCCAGCAAAGCCTTCTCTATCTTTTGCCTGCTGTCTAGATCTTCCTTTAAACACTTCAGGGACTGTTTCACCCTTGTGGCTGAAAACCTGTGACATTCCACAGTAACACTCATAACCGTACCTTCATCCAACAGCGCTTAGTGTGCGCCACACTCCAGCCACCGTCCTGGGGTAAACTTGTAGCTAAAACCATGAAGAAGACTGAGCGGTCTCTTCCCTGACCTTAAAAGCTAGGCAGAAAATACAAGGAAAGGAAGTCTTCCTCTCTGATGTTGATAATTTCAATGAGAAGACAGTTATATAAAAAACAGCTAGAGTATAATGCAGTCATGATGTGAGTAAGAAACAATTGGGCTGGGCACTGTGGCTCATGCCTGTAACCCTAGCATTTTGGGAGGCCGAGGAGGGTGGATCACTTGAGGTCAGGAGTTCAAGACCAGCCTGGCCCACATGGTGAAACTCCATCTCTATTAAAAGTACAAAGAGATTAGCCAGGCATGGTGGTGGGCACCTGTAATCCCAGCTCCTCAGAAGGCTGAGGCAGGAGAATTGCTTGAACCTGGGAGATGGAGGTTCCAGTGAGCTGAGATCGCACCACTGCATTCAACCCTGGGAGACAGAGAGAGACTCCATCTCAAAATAAAAAAGTGCAATAAACAGAAGTGTTATTGGAGTTAAAATAAAGGGAAGGTTAATACGGATCAAAACCACCTGAGGGGCTGGGTGCGGTGGCTCACACCTGTAATCCCAGCACTTTGGGAGGTTGAGGCAGGTGGATCACGAGGTCAATAATTTGAGACCAGCCTGGCTAACATGGTGAAACCCTTTCTCTACTAAAGATACAAAAAATTAGCTAGGCGTGGTGGCAGGCGCCTGTAATTCCAGCTCCCCGGGAGGCTGAGGCAGGAGAGTCAATTGAACCCAGGAGGCAGAAGTTGCAGTGAGCCGAGATGGCACCACTGCACTCCAGCCTGGGTGACAGGGCGAGACTCCGTCTCAACAACAATAAGAACAACACTACCCGAGATGGGGGTCATCAATTTAATGACATTTAAGTAAATCATAAAGTATACAGACATGGTCTTATTTAGACAAAGGAAAAGGAAAGAGCATTCCAGTTTGCAGGGGAACAACAAAAAGAAGGACCTAAATCAGAAACTTTGTACGCGGTCACCCTGCAGCTCTGGTCCTTTAAGTCAAGCTTTGTCCCTAGTTTGCTGTAATACCTGTGGAATGTTACCAGATAAGCCCTTGCTCTCTTCAAAAGCAGCGTGAATTCTCAACTTTTCAAACAAATTTTCTCTATACAGTGGAATTCAAGACTCTAGAGAATGGCCTGCATCATTTTTGAGATTTGCTCCAAGGATATTTTCCTTCCTCACCCTTAACTATTGAATGTTCTTATTCTCAAAACAGCTCTCCCAGGTGGGTTGCTTCGCATTTGCAGAAACTGAAATCAGAAAAAGTAAGTTGCTAACCCCTGCGTGGTGGAGCTGGGTCTCAAATGTGGTCTGGCTAACTCTAGAGCCTTGCTCTTCGAGATTCTGTGCATGGGCAAGTATTCGAACTCTCCTGGGCCGCAATTTTCTGCATGATGACTTTTAAAAATTTTAACTTTTTTATATACTTATAAAAATACCTTCTTATATTTATACAGCTAATTTAAACTTTTAATATACATATAGAAAAGTATATTACCGTATGTGAACTGATCAATTAATTTTTAGAAATTGAGAACAGATGAACACAGGGAACCAGCATTCAGATAAAGCAACAGAAAATGGACAGGCACGGTGGCTCATGCCTGTAATTCTAGCACTTTGGGAGGCTGAGGAGGTTGGATCATTTGAGGTCAGGAGTTCGAGACCAGCCTGACCAACATGGTGAAATCTTGTCTGTAAGAAAGTGCAAAAAAGAAAAAAACTAGTCAGGCATGGTGGTGTTTGCCTGTAATCCCTGCTACTCGGGAGGTTGAGGCAGGAGAATTTCTTGAACCTGGGAGGCGGAGGTTGCAGTGAGCCGAAATCACACCACTGCACTCAAGCCTGGGCAACAGAGTGAGACTCTATCTCAAAAAATAAAAAAAAGATAAAAGAAAAAAGAAACAGAAAACAAACTATTACTCCAGAAGCTGTCCTTATGTGTCAGTTGTGACTGGACTGTGTCTCTCTCAAAGTTGTATGGTGAAGCCCCCATTCCCAATGTGACTGTATTTAGAGACAAGGCCTTTAAAGAAGTAGTTAAGATTAATGAGCTCATGAGGATGGGATCCTAATCCAATAGCACTGGTGTCCTTATAAGAAGAGAAAGAGACACCAAGGATGTGTGAACACAGGCCACAGGTCATGTGAAGACACAGCAAGAAGGCAGACATCTGAAGCAAAGGAGGGAGGCCAGAAATAACCAACCCTACCTGCACCTTGATCTTAGACTTTCAGCCTCCAGACTTGGGAGAAAATAAATGTCTGTTATTTAAGCCACCCAGACTAATATTTTGTTATGGCAGTCCTAGCAGACTAATCCAATGTCCTTCAAAGGGCTACACCTGTCCCAGGGGAACCACTCTTCTGACTTCTAAGAGCATTTGTTTCCTCATCTGTTTTTGTACTTTCTATTGGAATCACACGATATATCGCCTTGTGCCTGACTTCCTTTGCCCTATAAAAGCCATAAATTTCCCTTTAAGCATGTCTTTAGCTGCATTTCACAAATTTTAAGATGTTGTTACCAGGCTTTAATTCAAAATATTTTAAAATTTTCCTTGACCCACGAGTTATTTAGAAGTATGTCCCTTAAGTTTTAAATACTTGAGTTTTTTTTTCCAACTATCTTCTGGTTATTGACCTTTAATTCTATTGTGGTCAGAAAACATGTGTTGTATGATTTAAATCTTTTTGAATTTATTGGGACTTATTGTATGGGCCAAAATATGGTCTATCTTCGTGAATGTTCCATGTGCAACTGAAAAGAATGTTTCTACAGCAGCCATTGGGGAAGTGTTCTAAAGGTGCTCTTGGTTGATAGTTGTTCAAATCTTTTATATTCTTACTGTTCTCTTTTTGTCTACTTGTTTAAGTAATTACCGAGAAAAATGTAAATTTGCAGTGTAACCGATTATATGTCTGTTTCTGTTTTTAGACTCTTTGGTTTTTGCTTCAGATATTTTGAAGCTCTTTTATTAGATGTATACACATTTAGGATTACCGTCTTCCTGATGAACTAGATGTCTTTCATTGTTAAATATCCCTCCTTATTGTTGCTAATCTTCCTTGCTTTGAAGTCTACTATAGCCACTCCAGCTTTTAAATGATTAATGTTTGCATGGCATATCTTTTTCCATCCGTTTGCTTTTAGCCTATCTTTGTCTTTATATTTAAATCATGTCTGTTACAATCAACATACAACTGGGTCTTGTACTTCAAGCACTGTTAATCAATGCCTACAAATAGTCGCTTCATACATTTTGTCTGTTTTTATAGCTATTTACCATGGGAGGATAAGTACAATGCTCATCATTCCATTACAAATGGAACCAGAGCTATAATGTCTTCTTTTTTGAGTACTTCTCTCTTTCTTTCTTTCCTCTTTCTTTCTTTTTCTTTCTTTCTTTCTTTTCTTTCTTTCTTTCTCTTTCTTTTTCTTTTCTCTCTTTCTTTCTTTCTCTCCTTCCTTCCTTCCTTCTTTCTTTCCTGTGTGGTGGCTATATGAAAGAGAGGCAGAGTGAATGAGAGAGAAAGACAGAGAGAGATTCACCTTTTTTCTCTTAAGTAACTGGTGAAGGAATGAGATGATGAGGAGGATTCTTCAATAGGCAGTATGGATTAGAGGACACCTGCATCAGAATCTTAAGCTCTACTCTGTTCTACCGAATCAAACTCTCAGAGATGGATCCAAAGAATCTGCATTTTAATAACTCTCTGTGTAACTCATGTTCTATGAAACTGAAGAGCCACTGACTTGTAGAAAAAGCTCTTTCTAATTTTCCTGGCACTTTCGGCAGTCAGACTGGTAGCTGGGAGGGCCAGGAATATGATGTGAGTGGTGCATGAGTGGGCATGCAGGGGGCATAAATAGGAAAGGTCCTGAGAAAGTCCTCGCCCACTCTCCGGTGCTTTTGCTTCCATGTGATCCAGCTCAGTTCACCACACAGGAAGAGAACAGACAGAAATTTGGAACCAAAAGCATAGCAAGTATGGGGGGTTTCACCCTGGACTTACAAGTGATACATATGATAAAATAACTGCAATATTATGTAGTAATGTATAATTCTAGCATTCATAATCATATTCTCCACTTTCACCCTGTATTTCTAACAAACAATAAATACCACAAACAGCTACATTCTCAGTATAATAGCAATAAGTGTCACACTACATATAGATCTATAAAACTTTTAGCATGCAAAGTTTTAGAAAATATTGTTCATTTGTTTGTTTACTTAAGAGCTAGTACAAATATCATTCACTATGGGTTAAACAGATAATAGTAATGGTTAAATATTTACATAACATGTACTTGCTTACCTCTGTTTCTCCAATGTCTGGCACACTGCCTACTACATAATAGACAATTCAGTAATATTTGTTGAACAAACAACTAAATGAAGGCGACATTATGAAATCTTCTAAAAGTGGTTCTGCTCACATTGCTTGCTTACTCTGGGCACCAGAACTGACTCCCTAGTTACCTTGACTCAATTGTAGAGTCCAGCTGGTATCAATCTGGCTATAACAGCATGTACAAATATATTTGATCATAGAATTCCATAGAATTATAATAGTATGAACACCAGTAGGAACTCATGTTGTATAATGTGTGCTTAGAGTAGTGACATTAGAATGTTTCACAGACAAGTAGATTGTTGTTGGAAATAACGAAAATTGTTCCACATTCCTTTAAAAATGTATAACAAGAAAGACTGGTAGTATGTTTGAGAAATTAAAGCACTTGTATTTCATCAAAGCAAGATGTTTTTAAAGTATTGAAATTAGTAGGTTAGATACACAACCCAGCAAACAACTGAGATGGTTTGTTGGTAAATGCTATGCATCAATGGAAAAAGTGATAAGCTTTCATGAAGCAGGTTATCTGCTGTGTAACTAAGAAATCTTTGATAGAGAGTTGCTCTGTTATTCTACATACCACTAAGAAAGATAGAAAAATAAAATAAAAGTTTCACCAATTATATTACAAAGTGTTAAAAATGTGCACTTTGAATGAAGAGGCTCCCCAAACAGGCTTTGTGTGAGCAACATGGCTGTTTATTCACCTGGGTACAGATGGGCAAAGGGCGCTAGCAAAGCGTGGTGGGATAGGAGTTGGTTTTATAGGTTAGGGCACATCTTTTGGGGAGGAGGGGGCGTTACAGAATAAGATCAGTTACAGTGATGGGGGTAGGAGCAAGGAGTATGCATTACCATAACTTCTGTCACAGTGGCCGGTGGAGTAAGGCCTAAGAGTAGTTAAGATGGCAGGGTGGGGTGATGAGTATTCACATTATCATCATAGCAGTTAAGATGGTAGGGTGGGGTGGGGGGAAGCCTATATCGGGGGAAGCTCCGCTGGGCGATCAGGAATAATGGCGAATGCAGGCGGGGGATGGGGGGTGATCAGTCGAGGCAGGCAGGACTTCAGACTTTCTGGGTCCTGGCTTGCACATGGAGGACTGACACAAAGAAGGAGGAGAATTAAAGATGGCTGACTAGATGCAACTGGGAGGCACCTCTTCCAGGAAGAGGAACCAAAATGTCAACTAAACCTTTACACTTTAAACAAATATTTTGAGAAAAAGCACAGAAATTTACAGAGAGATGATAGACAATACCATGGTTGAAGAGGGAGAAAGCAGGGCTACCTTCTCTGCATTGCCAGGCACCAGGACTGGCCCCTAGATCAGACCCAAAGAAGGGGTGAGTTAAAGGAACCCCACAGCACCACATTTCCATGGTGGACCTTTGAGATCCTAGCTAGAGGAGTTCTCATGACTCCTAAGCAGACCTTCAGAATGACAGGGAGAGCTGCATGGAGAACATATACAGGCACTGCTTAAACCAGAGTGGATCCCAAGTTGCTTCAGTGTGCTGGGCAGCTACGGCAAAATGTGACTCTGGGCACCTCCTCCCCCTACCCCAAACAAAGTTCTGCATCCTTCCCTAAGCAGCTGCAGCTTCGGCTATTTGCCTACAGGAGAGAGCAAAGCCCACATGTGCTCATGCACCCAAGACAGGCCTCACTGCCACGTGTGCATCTGAACCATGTGCCCCCACACCTGCTGGTCCCTCCCAAGACTGCCTACCTGGCCATTCTTGCAGGGGAAGCCCAATGCCTAGCCTCCATTGCCCTGCCTGAGTGGTTGTTGGTAACCTGGGAGTAGTCTACCTCTGTATCACAGCTGGGCTTGACCCCAAGAGGCCGAAGGGTAAATCTGCTGGCCTGGGTCCAGTTCTGCAGGACTGAAGCACATTGCCCAGTGGTAGGGAGATGAGATCTGTGGCCTGATCTTGAGTTGAGAAGGAACCTCAACACAGAGAACACAGGGAAGAGTGTGAAGAGGGTTAGTGTGATGGTGTGGGAGCTGTGCACCCTTCCCTTTATGAGGCCAGACAGGAAAGGGTAGGGCCTAATAGTAGCACTTTCTGCTCCAGGGGTTCTAGCAGACCTGAACACTTGGAATAGTTTGGCCATCTGGGCACAGACAGCTTGGGACTAGCCTAACCAGTCAAGTCTGTTGCCCCAGCCAGATGCTGGAGGGAAAGCGGCCAGAGGGAGAGCAGCCAGAGGGAGAGCAGCCAGACTGAGGGTATGAGAGCTGGGCAGGCTCACAGCTGCCTTATGGGCTGAAAATCCCTGGTAACCCCTGGTCCCCTGAGCTGGCTCTGCAGGGCAGGAGAGGAGCCAAAGAGCTTCCCCTAGACCCCAGCTAAGGTCAGCACTTTTACCTGCCTTATGAGCCTGGTTCTGGGCTCAGTGACCCAAGCCCCACCCAGCTTTGCTCTGTCTAGCCACTTTGGTGGAAGAGCATGGGATGGGATCCCTGAGAGCCTCATGCCCTGCCCATCACCAGGGACACTTACCCCATCAACAAAGGCCAAGTAAAAAATTCTACTGCCATCACTGTAATTGCCTCTTATCTGCAATTGCCACCTACAGGCAAGGAGGCCAAACTGTACGGTGTTTCACAATTGCTAACATCATTGTATAGCACTCAGCAGGCTGCTGCCCACAAGTGCTACCTACTGGCCTGTAGGGTGAACTGCACAACCCAATATAATTCCTGCCAACAGATGTGCACGGTGTTAGGGAAGGAGATAAGCTTCCCCATACTGCCACATACTAATCTCTGTAGATGACAGAGACCCTGACCACACGCACAGCACTCCACTACTACAACCTACAAATAACTACCATTTGAGAAAACCATAACACTAAGGCTATCTATAACCAAGGAATTCATAAGAGCCTTGGGCCCCTAAAAGCACATCGAAACAAAGCCCACCCAACATACACAACAGTAACACCCTCAAATGTGGAAGAAAAGAATCCCACCCCAAAAGAGTAAGTTCAAAAATAAGAAGTGACAGCTTCCACAGATGAGAAGGAACAGCCCAAGAAACCAGCACAAAGAAACAGAATTTTGTGACACCCCCAAAGGACCACATTAGCTCTGTAGCAATGGATCCTAACTAAAATGAAAACCTTCAAATGACAGATAAAGAATTCAAAATATGAATTATAAGGAAGCTCAATGAGATCCAAGAGAAAGTTGAAAACCAACATAAATCAGGAAGACAACTCAGGATAGGAAAGACAAGATAGATATTTTTAAAAAACAAAAAAGAGAGACAGAAAAAAAAAAATTGAATAAATAAAAAATTCACTGAAAGAATTTTAAAACAGTTGAAAGCTTTAACAATAGACTATGTGAAACAAAATAAAGAATTTCAGAGCTTAAAGACTGATCTTTCAAATTAACCCACTCAGACAAAAACAAAGTATTTTTTTTTAAATGAACAGCACCTTTGAGAAATATGTGGTTACATATGGTGACCAGACCTGTAATTTATAAGCATTCCTGAGGGAGAGGAAGAAAAAGTAAGCAATTTGGAAAACATATTTGAGGGATAATTCTGAAAAAATTCCCTGGAGTAATAGACATCCAGAAACAAGAAATTCATAGAACATCAGGAAGATATTACACAGGATAAACATTACCAAGGCATATAATTATCAGACTATCCAAGGTCCAAATGTAAGAACAATCTTAAAGGTAGTAGAAAGAAGCATAAATCACCCATAAAGGAAATCCCATGAGACTAACATCAGACTTCTCAGCATAAGCCTTACAAAAGAGAAGAGATTGGGGGCCTATTTATTTTTCACCTCCATAAAGAAAAAAACAAAAGTCAGCCAAGAATTTTATATCCTGCCAAAGTAAGCTCCATAAATTAAAAAGAAATAAAGTATTTCTCAGACAAACAAATGCTAAAGGAGTTTATTACCACTAGACTGGTCTTACAAGAAATGCTCAAAAGAGTTCTAAACATGGAAATAAAAGGACAATACTAGTCATCATAAAAGCATACATAAGTAGAAAGCTCACAGATCCTATAAAGCAATTACACAATTGAGACTCCAAGGCTTGGAGTCTCTAAAGCAACAGCTAACAAAATTCTGAAGAACAAAACTTCACATGTCAATACTAACCTTGAACATAAATGGCCTAAATGTGCCTCTTAAAAGAGATAGGCTGGCAAAACAAGATCCAACCATCTTTTGTCTACAAGAGACCAACCCAATAGCTAAAGACACCTACAGACTCAAAGTAAAGGCATGAAAAAAGACATATCATGCAAATAGAAAACATAACTGAACAGGAGTAGCCATTCTTATATCAGATAAAACAGACTTTAAACCAATGACAGTACAAAAATACCAAAAAAGAATTATATAATGATAAAGGGTTCAATATAACAAGAAATTTAACTATCTTAAATACATATTCACCCAACAGCAGAGCACCCAGATTCATACTACCAGATCTAAGAAACTGCTAGACCTAAGAAAACAGAGCCACAACAATACAATAATAGTGGGGAACTTTAACACCTCACTGGCAACATTAAACAGTTCATTAAAGCAGATCAACAGTGAAACTCTGGACTTAGACTGGACTCCAGACCAAAAGGATCTAATAGACATTTACAAATCATTCTTTCCAATAGCCACATAATGTACATTTTCTCATCTGTGCATAGAACATTCTCCAAAATTGACCATGTGCTTGACCATAACACAAGTCTTAATAAATTTTTAAAAAATTAAATTGTATCAAAATTCTTCACAGAAATAGTGGAATAAACTTAGAAATCAATACCAAGAGAGACTCTCAAAACTATGTAAGTACACAGAAACTAAGCAACTTTGAGTAAACAACAAAATTAAGGCAGACATAAAAAATTTTTGAAATGAATGAACATAGAGACACAACATATCAAAACTTCCAGGATGCAGCAAAAACAGTGCTGAAAGGAAAGTTTATGGTGTTAAATGGATACATTAAAAAACAATCTCAAATTACCAGCCTAGTGTTGAACCTCAAGGAACTAGAAAAGCAAGAGCAAACCAAACCCAAAGAAGCAAATATCAAGAAATAACAAGATGTTATTTCTTCCCTTTTCTGGCTTTGAGTTTGATTTGTTCTTAGAGAAGACCTAAATGAGAGTGAAACCAAAAGAAAAAAAAAATTAAAAAAATGATGCAAAGGATCAACAAAGTGAAAAGCTGGTTGATACACAAAATTGATAGACAGCTAGGTAACTAGTCCAACCAAGAAAAAAAAAGAGAGAAGATTCAAATTAAGTACAATCAAAATTATATGAAGTTGACATTACAACTGATACCACAGAAATGTGAAAGATCGTCAGAGATTACTATAAACATCTCTATACATACAAACTGGAAAACCTAGAGGAAATGGATAAATTCCTGGAAACATACAACCTCCCAATATTTAGTCAGGAAGGAGTTGGAATCCTGGTCAGACTAATAATGAGTAGTGAAACTAATCAGTAATTTAAAAAAAGAAGAAAAAAAAATACCTTTCCACAGAAAAAAGCCCAGGACCAGAGATTCACAGACAAATATTATGAGATATACAAGGAAGAGGTGTGTATTAGTCTGTTCTCATGCTGCTAATAAAGACATACCTGAGACTGGGTAACTTATTAAAAAAAAAAAAGGCTGAATTGATTAACAGTTCCACATGGCTGGGGAGGCCTCCCAATCATGGCAGAAGGCAAATGAGGAGCAAAGTCATGTTTTACGTGGCAGTAGGCAAGAGGCACATGTACAGAGGAACTGCCTTTTCTAAAACCATCAAATCTCATGAGACTTATTCACTATTCTGAGAATACCATGGGAAAAACTTGTTCCTACCATTCAATTACCTCCCACCAGGTTCCTCCCATGACATGTAAGGATTACTACAATTCAAGGTGAGCTTTGGGTGGGGACACAGAGCCAAACCATATCATTCTTCTCCTGGCCCTTCCCAACTCTCATGCCCTCACATTTCAAAAACAATCATGCCTTCCCAACAGTCCCCCACAGTCTTAACTCATTTCAGCATTAACTCAAAAGTCCACAGTCCAAAGTCTCATCTGAAATAAGGCAAATTCCTTTCACCTACGAGCCTGCAAAATCAAAAGCAAATTAGTTACTTTCTAGATATGACAGGGGTACAGGCATTGGGTAAATATACCCAGTCCAAATTGGAGAAACAAAGGGGCTACAGGCCCCATATAAGTCTGAAATCCAGCAGGGCAGCCAAACCCTAAAGCTCTGAGATGATCTCCTTTGATTCCATGTCTCATATCTCTTGCATCACACTGATACAAAAGCTGGGCTCCTATGGCCTTGGGAAGCTTTGTTCCTGTGGCTTTGCAGGGTATAGTCCCCTCCCAGCTGCTTTCACGAGCTGGTGTTGAGTATATGTGGCTTTTCTAGGTTCATGGCACAAGCTGTCCATAGATCTATCATTCTGGATTCTGGATGATATTGGCTCTCTTCTCACAGCTCCACTAGGCAGTGCCCCAGTGGTTGCTCAGTGTAGGGGTTCCCAACCCACATTTCCCTTCTGCACTGCCCTTGCAGAAGTTCTTCATGAGGGCTCTGCCTCTGAAGCATATCTCTGCCTGATCATCCAAGTGTTTCCATACATCCTCTGAAATCCAGGTGGAAGTTCCCAAATCTTGATTCTTGACTTCTATGCACCCACAGGCCCAACATCACGTGTAAGTTGCCAAGGCTTGGGGCTTGCACCCTCTAAAACAACAGCCTGAGCTATATGTTGGCCTCTTTTAGCCCCAGCTAAAGTGGCTGGGACACGGGGCACCAAATCCTTAGGCAGCACATAGTAGTGGGGCCCTGGGCCTGGCCCACAAAACAAATTTTCCTTCTAGGCCTCTAGTCCTTTTATGGGAGGGGCTACTGGGAAGCCCTGAAATGTCTCCTTTACACTAGAGACATTTCTCCCATTGTCTTGGCAATCAATATTTGCCTCCTCATTACCTGTGCAAATTTTTGCAGCCAGCTTGAATTTCTCCTTAGAAAATGGAGTTTTCTTTTCTATCACATTATCAGACTGCAAATTTTCCAAACTTTTATGTTCTGCTTCCCTTTGAAACATAAGTTCCAACTCCAAACCATATCTTTGTGAATACATAAAACCAAATGCTTTTAGCAGCACCCAAGTAGCATCACCAACACTTTGCTGCTTAGAAATTTCTTCTGCCCAATGCCCTAAATCATCTCTCTCAAGTTCAAAATTCCACAATCTCTAGGGCCAGGGCAAAATGCTGCTAGTCTCTTTGCTAAAACATAACAAGAGTCACTTTTATTCCAGTTTGAACAAGTTCCTCATCTCCATCTGAGACCACCTCAGCCTGAACTTCATTGTCCATATCACTATCAGCATTTTGGTCAAAGCCATTCAACAAGTCTCTAAGCAGTTTCTAACTTTTCCACATCTTTCTGTCTTCTGATCCCTCCAAACTGTTCCACCTGCTGCCTGTTACCCAGTTCCAAAGTCACTTCCACATTTTCATGGAACTTTACAGTAGCAACTTACTCTACTGGTATCAATTTACTGTATTTCTGTTCTCTTGCTGCTAATGAAGACATGCCTGAGACTGGGCAATTTATAAAGGAAAGAGGATTACTTGATTCACAGATCCACATGCCTGGGGAGGCCTACGAGGAGCAAAGTCATGTCTTACATGGTGGCAGGCAAAAGGAGCCTGTGCAGGCTAACTCCTCTTTATAAAACTATCAGATCTTGTGAGATTTATTCACTATCATGGGAACAGCATGGAAAAAACCCACCCCCGTGATTCAATTACCTCCCTCTGGGTCCCTCCCATAACACATGGGGATTATTACAATTCAAGGTGAGGTTTGGGTGGGGACACAGAGCCAAACCCTATAAAGCTAGTACCAATCTTATTGAAACTATTCCCCAAAAAAAGAAAAGGAGGAATTTTCCCTAACTTACTCTATATACCAGTGTCACCCTGATACCAAAATCATGCAAGGACACAACCAAAAAAGAAAACTACTGACCAATATCCCTGAATAACACAGATGCCAAAGGCCTCAACAAAATATTAGCAAACCAAATCACAGCACATCAAAAATAATTTATTGTAATTAAGTGAGTTTTATTCGAGAGATGCAAGGATGGTTCAACACTCAAAAATCCATAAACGTGATTTACCATCTAAACAGAATTAGAAAGAAAAACCATATGATCATCTCATACAGAGGCTTACAAAGCATTTTATGTAATCCAACATTCCTTCATGACAAAAACCTCAACAAACTAGGCATTGAAGGAACGTAACCAAAAAAAGGTGGGGGGTGGGAAATGACAAATGCACAGGTAACATCATACTGAATCAAGAAAAGTTGAAAGCATATCCCCTAAGAACTGGAACAAGACAAGGATGTTCACTCTCACCACTCCTATTCAGCATAGTACTGGAAGTCCTAGCCAGAGCAACCAGGCAACAGAAAGAAATAAGCGGCATTTCAATTGGAAAAAGAGGGAGTCAAATTATCTCTGTTTGCTGATGACACGATCCTGGAGACCCCTTCAAAAGACTCCTAAACTTGATAGCTCCAGTAAAGTTTCAGGACAAAAAAAATCAATGTACAAAAATCAGTATTATTTTTATACATCAATAATGTTCTAGCTGATAACCAAATAAAGAATTCAATCTCATTTATAATAGCTACAAAAAATTAAATATCTAGGAATAAATTTAATCAAAGGGGTGAAAGATCTCTACAAGGAGAACTACAAAATGCTAATGAAAGAAATCGCTGATGACACAAGCTAATGGAAAAACACCCCATATCCATGGATTGGAAGAATGAATATTATCAAAATGATCATATTGCTCAAAGAAATCTACAGAGTCAATGCAATTCCTATCAAAATGCCAAAGAATCATTATTCACAGAATTAAAAAAAAAATCCTACAGTTCCTATGAAACCAAAAAAGAGCCAAAATAGCCAAAATAATCTTAAGCAAAACGAAAACAAAACAAAAACAAAGCCAGAGGAAACATATAACCTTACCTCAAATTAAATAAAACTATTGTAACTAAAACAGCCTGGGACTAGTAAGAAAATAGACATGTAGATAAATGGAATAGAATAGAGAATCCATAAATAAAGCCACATAGCTACAACCAGCTGATCTTTGACAAAGTTGACAAAAAGAAATGGGAAAGGATACCCTATTCGATAAATAGTGCTGGAAAAATTGGCTAGCCATATGCAAAATAATGAAACTGGATGGCTATCTCTCACCATATACAAAACTTAACTCAAGATGGGTTTAAAGAGCTAAATGTAAAACCTGAAACTATAAAAGTTTTAGAACAAAACCTAGGAAAAACCTTCTGGACCTTGGCCTAGGTGAAGAATTTATAATGAAGACCCCAAAAGCAACAAAAACAAAAATAGACAAATAGGACTTAATTAAATTAAAAACTTCACACAGGAAAAGAAATAACATAGTAAACAGGTAATTTACAAAATAGGAGAAAATATTTGCAAATTATGCCTCCAACAAAGGACTAATATCTAGAATCTACAATAAACTCAAACAACTCAACAACTTTTTAATAGGTTTTTAAAAAGTGGGCAAAGGACATTAACAAATATTTCTCAAAAGAAGACATACAAGGAGCCAGTAAACATATGAAAAAATATGAAAAAATGCTCAAAAGCACTAATCATCAGAAATGCCAATTGAAACCACAGCAAGACATCTTACATAGGTCATAATTATTATTATTAAATGAAAAACAACAGTTGTTGGCATGGTTGTGAAGAAAAGGGAACCCTTATATGCTGTTGGTGGGAATGTAAATTAGTACAGCCTCTATGGAAAACAGTATGAGATTTCTCCATGAACTAAAAATAGAACTACTATTTGACCCAGCAATCTACTCCTTGGCATCTAACCAAAGGAAAAGTAATCATTATATTAAAAAGACACTTGGACTCGTATGTTTATTGCAGCATTATTCACAATAACAAAGTCATCAAATCAACCTAAGTGTCCATCAACAGTTGATTGGATGAAGAAAATGTAGTATATATGCACCATGGAATACTATGCAGCCTTAAAAATGAATGAACTCATGTCCTGTGCAGCAACATGGAGGGAGTTGGAGGCCATTATTCTAAGTGAAATAACTCAGAAACAGAAAATCAAATACTGCATTTTCTTATATGTAGGAGATTATAGGAAACCTATATAGGATCTTATAAGAAAACTTATATATGTTCGTGAACACATGAACATAAAGATGGAAATAACAAACATTGAAAACTCCAAAAGTGGGAAAGGAGGAAGGGGATTGAAAGTTCATATTGGTTACAATGTTCACTATTTTGTTGATGGATAACTAGAGGCCCAAACTTACCATTATGCAATATATCCAAGTAACAAACCTGCACATGTAACCCCTGAATTTGAAATAAAATTTTTAAAAAGAAGTTAATTAAAAAAAGTTAGAAAGAAATGTTTTCTCATTATCTGGGCTTTTCCACACAGTAATATATGTTGGCCAACAGGATTATCAGTGACACAGCATTATCACTGATACAGTGCTTCTCTGGAATTTTTTTTCTAAGTCAACAACACCCACTGATGCTTATTTTTAAAAAAGCAAAATCATGTCAGAAGTTATCAATAGAAGTTTTTCCATCAATAGTTAGGTAGACATTAACAATGGCTCAACTTATGTAGTACCAACAAGACATTCGACTCAATTGAAAAAACAATGATATAAGCATCTACGAACAAGCCTGTGCATTGCAGCTAATAACAACCACTTTACTGACACCAACAGCAAATAAAAGATGCATTTACTTATTACACAGAGGTTGACATCAGTGATGTTAAAATATATTTTTTAAATGTACATGTGAGATGGTTTGGCTCTATGTCCCCACCCAAATCTCATGTTGAATTGTAATTCCCAGTTTTGGGGGAGAGGCCTGGTGGGAGGTGATTGAATTAAGGGGGTAGAATTTCCCTCTGTTGTTCTCATGATAATGAGTGAGTTCTCACTATTATCTCACTAAACTCCGATGGTTTAAAAGTGTGTGGTACTTCCCCCTTCGCTCTCTCCTCCTCCTGCTCTGGCCACTTGAAGACGTGTTTGCTTCCCCTTAGCCTTTCTGCCATGATTGTAAGCTTCCTGAGGGCTTCCAGTTATGCTTCCTGTACAGGTTGTGGAACTGTGAGTCAATTAAACTGCTTTTCTTCACAAATTACCCAGTATCCGGTAGTTCCTTATAACAGTGTGAGAACAGACTAATACAATACCTTAGAAGCAAAAGAAAGGTATATTACAAAAAAGAATTTGCAGCCCTATAATATACCCCAAAAAATGTTTGTGATGAGTTCCCCATTAACAGGGCAATTATTTTTTCTGGGATGTTAGACTCAGTTTGTCTCTCAGTCTAATCTAACTGAGCATTTTGTATACTTTTGGGCTCTGCCCCATCAGTGTTCTGTATTCTCTGTGGAGGAAGGCAGAGGTAATGTTCTATGTATATGCCTTCCGGCATGGCAGGAGAGCACTGCTCAGTTAGAGCCTAAGCTGGAGCATGTTATAGTATGGTTCTCCTCATCAGCTTGGGGTAGAAATAAAGCCACATTCTTTGGTGTTTTTTTTGTTTGTTTGTTTGTTTTTCAAGATGGAGTCTTGCTCTGTCACCCAGCCTGGAGTGCAGTGGTACAATTGTGGCTCACTGCAACTTTCACCTCGGGTTCAAGCAGTTCTCCTGCTCAGCCTCCTAAGTAGCTGGGATTGCAGGCACGTGTCACCACGCCCAGCTTATTTTTGCATTCTTAGTAGAGATGGGGTTTCACCATGTTGGCCAGGCTGGTCTCGAACTCTTGGCCTTGTGATCCACCCTCCTCAGCCTCCCAAAGTGCTGGGATTACAGGTATGAGCCACCACGCCTGGCCTTAGTGTTTTGTTTTGTTTTGCTTTGCTTTGTTTTCAATTAGTAACTCAAGCAGAGAGCCTTCTGCTCAAGACCTTCCACACTCCAGAATTGTCTGATGGCACTGAGGGTAAATTACTTTATACAAGTCATTCTGCTTCTAAGCACCAGTTGGAGAGTTGAATAGGAAAAAAAATTTGGAAGCTGTGCTGGTCCAGCACAATGCTCAAAAATGCTTTTCCCACTGAAATGATGCTTACAGGCCAGGATTCCTGAAGGGCCAGTGCTGCCCATCTTTGGGGCTTCCGGCTTCCACTCCTGCAGGCCACACCCACTTGTGAAGCAAACTGACTGTGGGAAGTGGTTCCAAAGTCAGCTGCCAGTCCCAGCTCCACATGGTGTCCTATACACTTGGTCCCTAGTATTTGGCTAGATGGACTTCTCTTCCAATACAGTGAGTTCGACTTCAGGGACTTTGGGGTTCTTTCTGACCCATGCCTCAGCTGGGACCATCCTGACCTCTCAGTTTGATTCTAATGATGTTGATTCTGAAAACGAAAGTCACCAGCATCTCAATCCCTTTCTTTGCCAAATGCTCCTGATTCCTCCATAGCATCATCCTTGTTCTACCCTATGACCATCTACAGACACCAAATGATGTTGCGGAAGCAGTCTTCATCAACCGCAAAAGTTTCCGTTTAGTTCCTTCCTTAGGATACTTGGTACCTCCTCATCCTAGAATATATAATTTAGAGGCATATTCCCAGTGATTCCTCAAAGATCTGTCAGGGTGAATTGTTGTCCCACCTTTTTGAAAAAGAATCGCTGGCAAATATTCTCACTAAAAATATTAAGTTCTCGGGCTGGGTGCAGTGGCTCAAGCCTGGAATTGCAGCACTTTGGGAGGAAGATCACTTGAGGCCAGGAGTTTGACAGCCAGCCTGGGCAACATATGAGACTCTATCTCTACGAAAGAGAGAGAGAGAGAGAGAGAGAGAGGGTGGGGGGGAGGAAGGAAGGGAGGGAGGAAGGAGGGAGGGAGGGAAGAAAGAAAGAAGCTGGGCATGGTGGCACATAACTGTAGTCTTAGCTACTCAGGAGGTTGAGGCAGGAGGATCACTTGAGGCCAGGAGTTTGAGGCTGCAGTGAGCCATGAGCATGCCACTGCACTCCAGCCTGAGTGACACAGCAAGACTCTATTTCTAAAAATTATTTTTTAAATAAACAAAAGTATTAAGTTCTCTTTTACCAGGCACACTATCTCACACACACACACACACACACACACACACACACACACACACACACACACTGTTTTGTCCCTACCATTTGGTGTACACAGGGCCACACGACACTTCTTGGTTAACCGCAAACCTCATTAACCATCCTCCCCTGATTATAGCAGTTTTGAGGTTTTCCTATTTTTTTCACTTAATGTTTTATATAGCTCATGCTTAGTAATTATAATGCATGTGTTACTAGTTACCCTAAAACTGAGGCAAAGTTTTTTAAATAAGCAACTTTAAAAAATTTACCTTAAAATTTAAGAATCAAGGCTGGTTGCAGTGGCTCACACTAGTAATCCCAGCACTTTGGAAGGCCTAGGTGGGACGATCACCCCAGGTCAGGAGTTCGAGACCAGCCTGGCCAACACGGTGAAACCTCGTCTCTACCAAAGATACAAAAAATTAGTCAGGCATGATGGTGCGTGCCTGTAATCCAAGCTATTCAGGAGGCTGAGGCAGAAGAATCACTTGAACCCAGGAGGCAGAAGTTGCAGTGGGCTGAGATCCTGCCATTGCACTCCAGCCTGGGCATCGTGGCAAGACTTTCTCTCAAAAAAAAGAAAAAAAAATCAAATAAATCATACTATACCTATATATAAATGTATAAAATACATACACAATTAGCTTTGAAGGATAGATTTTCCTCATTTTGACACTAATAAAACAATTAAATAGTATAAAAATTCATCTTAGTGTATCCATATGATGGAATATTATTTAGTGAGTGGAAAAACGATTTATATCAAGCTATGAAAAAACATGGAGGTAACTTAAAGCCATATTGTTACATGAAAGAAACTGATCTGAAAATGTTGCATACTGTCATATGATTCCAATTATATGACATTCTAGAAAAGGCAAAACTATGAGATGGTAAAAAGATCAGTGGTTTCAGAAGGAGGAGTGAACAGGCAGAGCTCAGGGTATATATAATCAGGGCAGTGAAAATACTCGGTATGATGCTACAATGGTGAACACATCTCATTATACGTCTGTCCAGACCCATAGAACGTGTAACACCAAGAGCGAACTCTAATGTAAACTAGGGCTTTTTGTTCATAATAATGTGTTAATATTGGTTCCTCATTTGTAACAAGTGTACCATGCTGCTGCACAACATTAACAACAGGAGAAACTGTAGGGCAAGGTAAAGACTAAGCGGAAGCTCTGTACTTTCTTCTCAATATTTCTGTAAACCTAAAGTTGCTCTAAAGATAACATTGATTAGTTAAAATTTTTTAAAAGATCAGTTGACTATAACAGCATATCTTTAGATTTCTGAACACAAACCTATTTTTGAAATATTGAATTTGTATGGGGAAAGAAGAAATATTCAATTAAATAAGATTATTTGGCTTACTAAAACAAACTAAGGAAGAAAAATGTAACATTTATTCTAAGAATCTTCTGGGATCGGCTCTATTCTATTTCCACCATGCCTACATTTTCTAATTCTACTCTTGTTATGAATAAACATGAAGCTTGATATTCAGGAGTGAATATGCCCACGGCTTAAGCTGATTCTAGGTTCTAATAGAAACAACTCATAGCTTGAAAGAGGTGTTGTTCTTTTACAATAAGGCAGAATCTGGTTCAACAATGTAAAAGCAGAGGTAGTCCTGCAGGAATTAGCCTGTGTCATTTAATTTTATGGGAGTTATTGTCTAATGAGAGTTAATTATTAAGCACATTTGGTTGAATTGTATTTTGGTTGTTAACCTACTCTGCAAAGTTTATTACAAAAAAGGAAAAATGAAAACGACTTCACTTTCCACATTTTAAATGACGCTATTTTGAAGTCTGTTTCTAATTATTTTAAGTATTTTACATTTTAACAGATGTTTTTAAAAATCAGCATTATTTTTTATACATAGGGATCTATGAACTAATAGTATTGAAAGTGTTTTACACTAAATAAAGGGAGGCAAAAGCCAAAGGAACTCAGAAAACACCATGAAACTATTTTCCTTTCACTCTGCTTTGTGAATCAAAGTTGAAAAGAAAACCAATAACGTAATTGATAAAGTTAAAATGAGAATTTTTAAATTTCATAGTTGTCGTGATAGAATCGCTAAATCAGCTCCGAGCCTGCTCCTTTAACGTGAAAATGACTGCAACCAGGAGCACGAAATTATGGAAATAAAAATTCACCAAATGGGATTTCATTTTAAAATGCAGATCCCATTTGAAGAGCTTCACAAAGGAACACTGCCTCTGACAAGTGGAGAAAAATCTACCCTTCAAAGCTAATTGTGGTATTAAAGTATGTATGAAAGAAAGAAAAATGGCATATAGCTATTAAAACTAGTTTTGCAATGCAGACACACTTTTTCATGGAAACAGTAACAACAGCCTCCAGGGTGTGGGGGGCGGGGAGGGGCGTGTGTGTAGAATAAGCAAGAGGGAGATTCTTCCAGATGAATGAACAAATGAATGAATGCTTAAAAAAAAAAATCCAAACCCAAAATTGTTAAAGGTGACTAATTAAGACCCCCTCTTAGAAAAGCTGTTGCTAGGTAAACAAAACTGTTTAAAACATGTTCATCATTAAAGTGTCCCCTGACAGAAGGATGAGGCGGCAGACTTGGCGACAGAAGGGAGAAGAAGAGCGGCATATGGCCCCCAGTTCTGTCCCCTGCTGACAAGCTCCTCGCTGCAAGCCCCTTTAGCTCTGTATCCCGTGCACACAGCAGATTGCTATGCCCCAACTTTCCCATCTGTACCCCAGACTCGCGTCCCCACAACGTGGCTGCCATGTAGTCTTCGGCCCTAGGCTGCAGGGAGGGGGCAGGAGCAAGGGCTTCCACAGGATCTGCGGGGAGGATGGAAAGGGAGATTAACAACCAATCATCACAATGCTATCCATAATGTATTGTCTCCACAGCATTACATGGTGTATTTCCAGTGGGGATTAGCCCATCCATCATGGGCTTTATTGGCCCCCTTTTTTTGTTGTTGTATAAAGCCCAAACACAGTCGTAAAATTCTAAACTGCTTAATTGCTGTGCTGTAAAAATTTGCATATCAGAGATATGTCATTCCATCATTAAATTGCACTAGGTATTTGTTACAAGGTCCCAGCAATCATGCCAGCGCACCCCTGAAGAAAGGTCATTTATTGGTATTATGCAAAATTTGCTGCAGAATTCAAATCAGTAGCAATTAGGGGTTTGGATACTGTTGGATTCAGTGTATTTTGATTTCCTCTGGTTCAAGCCTCAGAGTGTGCTGACCCTCTTCCTACATGATCAGAATATTTAAGCAACATCTTCTGCCAGCTTGGTTTCTGGCTATGAGTCCTTATAAACTTCTCACCTTCACCATCTGACAGGCGTTAGGAAAGTTAGCTGACTTTTGCACCTCCCATTTTGTCTTTGATCAGATTATTGAAATAGCTTTACCTTGGTAGCTTGCAGTGCCATACTCCGGCATTTGTGCACCCAATTTTATCCATATAAGATGTAAGATAGAGGGAAGACTTGGACAGAGCTAAGCCAGGGTGTCCAGTAGAAACACCTGTCCTCAATGCTAGATAGAGATCCCTTAGTAGAGAGATGCCTTTGCAGTGGTGCCCCACCTCCACAAGTCCCCCTGGGGAAGGATGTGCCTGTGGGTGGAGGCAGCAGGGGGGTCCGTGACCCAAGGCTACTTCTCAGAACTTTTGATCCTAACAGAGCTTATCCTCTACTTTGGGATGATTTACAGAGCCCCTCAGCAGGGATTCCCTTCGCTTAAAAGCAGCAACTCCTGATTTACTCATGCCTGCACCCCTCCACCCAGGGTCAGAAGAAGAACTAATGGGGAACTAATCCAATTGAAGCTACAGCGGAGACCCTGAAACCATCAGGGCTTCAGCTGGAATTCAGCCAGGACCCTCCAACAAATGCTGCATCTACTCACAGCCTGACAGCTTTCTAAAACCCAATGATCACACTGGCAGCTGAATGTCTGAAGTCACCTGCACTGATCTGCAGAAGTGGGGTCCAACTGCAGGCAGAATGGGGAGGTAATGGGAATCCTCTTTGCTCACCATCTCCACAGAGGAAGAAATAAAAAATAAACAAACAATAAATATTCATACAGTAGATATATCTTGGTTATATAGGATTTTTACTTTCTTCTTCATACTGTTTATTTTTCCAAAATTTGTGCGAGCTGCATGTATTAACTCTGTAATCAAGGGGGAAAGTTGTTTTGTAAAAGCAGCAGAGGGGACTGGGCACGGTGGCTCATGCCTGTAATCCCAGCACTTTAGCAGGCGGAGGCTGGTGGATCACCTGAGGTCGGGAGTTCAAGACCAGCCTGTCCAACGTGGAGAAACCTCATCTCTATTAAAAATATAAAATTAGCCAGGTGTGGTGGCATGCGCCTGTAATCCCAGCTACTCAGAAGGCTGAGGCAGGAGAAATGTTTGAACCGGGCAGGCAGAGGTTGCGGTGAGCCAAGATTGTGCCATTGCACTCCAGCCTGGGCAACAAGAGCAAAACTCTATCTCAAAAAAAAAAAAAAGCAGCAGAGGCAAGATAGCATATGCTTTCCTGACTGTGCCCTGGGGTAGAGTGTTAGTGTGGGCTCTGTGAGGAACAAGGGCAATTGGGCTTCCACAGCAGGCTGCTCTAGGGACTCTTCAAGCTAGCATTAAACACCGCTCATTTCAGGGTATGCGTGTTTTTTGAAAAAGACAAAATGCATTAAAAATACAGGCCACTCTGAAACTCTCATGACCTGTGAAAACTAAGATTTGTACCCAGAATGAGTGGCAGAAGGAAGGAAGGAGAGTTTTAGGAGGCAGTTAAAGAATCTACCTGTTGGGGATATCTTGTCAAAGGCAATAATAGCAATAATAATAAAAAACAACCGCTTATACTTTTATGTAGTGCCAGGCGTGGCTCTAAGAAGCGTTCATATATTAAGCCATCTAATACTTGTGACAACCCTATAAAGCAGGCACTATTTGTATCCCTATTTTATAGGCGAAGAAGCTGATACACAGAGAGGCCAATTAACTTGCCTGAGCTCACACAGCTAGAGGGCTGTACATGCCAAATCTAAATCCCTAGTTCAGACCTCCTTTCTAATCCATGTATAAAGTGGCTCCCTGAGCAGCTTCACCTGGATGTTCCGAGGACTTTTCATATTCAAAATGTTCAAACTGAAATCACCATATATCTCTGTGCCTGTATAACCCCCTTTATGTGCTTGATTTCAATGAATGTCATTGTTGACATTCTGTCACCCAGGACACACAGCTCAGGGTCACTTTTGGATCTTCCTTTGCCTTCATTCACTTGCCTGTCAATGGTACCCTCCTAAAACTTCTTTGGTCAGATCCTCTGTCTGTCACTGTCACTGCCATAGATCAAGCCCTCACCGTACCGTCATTCAGAAGGTTGTCAATTTCTCTTGTCCTGAATGACCCGTCTCTCCAGCCTTGATTCCTTTTAATCCATTTTGCACCCTGCCAAGTTTGTTTTCCAGAATATCAATCTTATCACGTCCTATCATCCCTACATTTTAAATGGCTTCCAAATTTCTTATAATAAAATAAAGTTTCTTAGCATTCTTTAGATTAATTCTCACTGTTCTCTGTTGTAGAATCCATATGCTGCAATGTTTTATACATTTTGCTCTTTACAAGTGCTTTCTCCTGCCAGGAATGCTCTATGCTCTGCTGGAAGAATTCTACTCATTCTCTAAGATGCACTTCCACTATGGAGCTGCCCCTGACACCACCCCACCCAGACCAAGGCAAAAGTAATACTTTTCTCTATGTTTCTGTTATCCCATGTACATCTAAGTCACACCTGCTAACTCCTGTCCATCCCATGTATATCTAAGTGGCATCTGCAGTCTCTGTATATCCCAGGTACATCTCAGTGACATCTGCTATCCCCTGGATAGCCACATCGATCTAAGTTACAGCTGCTATTCTCTGTTCATCCCAGTTACATCTAAGTGACATCTCTATACCCTGTATAGCCACATACATCTAAGTTACCTCTGCTTTCACTCTATGACCCATGTACATCTAAATTTCACCCAGGTAGTGTCCAAGGAAACAGAGCTGTATCAAATGTGCTAAGGAACTAAGTTACGACCAAGGGGAATCAATTGCAAGAAAAAGGAATCTTAATGGAGAAATGTGTGAGCTCTGCAAGGAGAACTGCCACCAGTGTCCAGCAGATTTCCAGGGAGATTAGACTTTCCTGGGTGGTAAGTCAAGACACCTTGCACAGACTTGCAAAAAGAAGGCTGTACAAAGCCAAAGGAAGATAGGAACACACCAGCAGCACCCAGCAGTGCAGGGCTGATCACACCACTGGGGAAGGCAAGGGGTCATGATGGTGGGGTGAGTGGTCCATGCCAATTAGAGGTCACATCAGGAGACTTCCCACTGAGCATCCTGCTGGGTGATTATAGAGAGACTGTGAAGCTTTAGATTAACTACTTCTGCCTGTTGCTGAAAATATGTTCATTTGAGCTGTCCTACCTTTTTATGCTTTTTGAGATTTACTTGAAATTTAGGATTTTGTATCAGCCTATTGCAGTCTGTAGTGCAGATATTAGCCTAGGAGTCCATCAAGGGCTGGAGCCAAGAAGTGTCACCCTCTATCAAACCTCCCACAGGATCACGGTTGTCCCTGATGCAGCAGTTACAAGTGCCACTTGAGGAACTGGAATCTCTGTGCCTCCCAGTATCTGCCTAATCAGTCTCATGGAGTGACTTGAAGTCCCCAAAACCTACAATCTACTCTGAAATTTAAAAATAGTCTCCAAAAATCTCTCTTGCCAAAATTAAAATGTTATCTGACTGTAACAGCAGGTTGACATTTCAAAATACACTTGCTAAATGAAGTTTAGCTTAAAGCTTCCTCTTTACCTATTTTAAGTTTGGCCTAAAGATTTCTCTGTATGTCATGAACTATAACCTAAATGGAGCTGTAAGCAGACTATAGCCTACTCTTGTGCCAATCATCAAGTTTTGGCCAATGAGAGGTGATCAACTGTTCAATCCATGTTCAAATAAGGCAGGCACCAAGCTATAACTAATTTAACTATTTCTGCACCTCACTTCCGTTTTCTGTCCATAAATCTTCCACCATGTGGCTGCACTGGAGTCTCTCAACCTAGTCTTGCTCAGGAGGCTGCTCAAATCACTGATCATTATTTGCCCAACTAAAGTGTTGAACTTAATTTGACTAAGGTTTTATTTTTTCTTTCTTTCTTTTGTCCTTTCTTTCTATCTTTCTTTCTCCTTTCTTTTTTCTTTCTTCATTTTTTTTTGACAGAGTTTCACTCTTGTCGACCAGGCTGGAGTGCAATGGCACAATATCTCAACTCACCACAACGTTTGCCTCCCAGTTTCAAGCGATTCTCCTGCTTCAGCCTCCTGCGGAGTTGGAATTACAGGCACATACCACCATGCCCACTTAATTCTCTATTTTTAGTAGAGACGAGGTTTCTCCACGTTGGTCAGGCTGGTCTCAAACTCCCGACCTCAGGTGATCTGACCACCTTGTCTTCCAAAGTGCTGGGATTACAGGCGTGAGCCACCGCGCCCGGTCAGGTTTTTCTTTTAACATACGCAACTTACTAATTCTTCAGCTCCACTTTAAAAACATTTGTTTCCCATCTACCATGTGCCAGGAACTGTGGTAAGTGCCAAGCGTCGAAAGACATGTCCCCATTCACTGAACCAAAGATGCTTAAAACGTAAGAGGATATACTTAACATTTACTGAGTAATAAAATGGAGATTTGCATAAAATATATCTAAGAAGGTGATTTCAGCCCAAACTTCTAGGAGGAGGCTTGCTAGAGATTTCTCCAGAGCTGAACACGTATAAGTTGATCAAACTAACTAGCCAGAAAGAGGAAGTGTAATTGGAAGGGGTCTGGACAGGTAAGGTGGGTAGCAAGATGCACTTACTGTCTGCAAAGCCTGTGAAGAGCCTGGAAACTGAGAAAATCAGTCACCTCTCATAAGAATTTAATAAGTACTATGTCCCTAGATTTGAATAAAAGTCACCCAAAAGGAGATGGAAAAGGTCACTGATACCAATATTTCTGAATACATTTAGCTGCTGGCATGACATCTGGTCCCACTGCATTGGCCCCCTTGGCAGAGGGAATGACCAGTAGTCATCATGGTTCACATTGGGTACCCTTGGTGCGAAATAGTGAAAACTCTCATTTTTCCTTCTAGTATTGTATGTCTTCTACAAGACGATACTCACAATCCTTCTTGTTAATTATTTTCTATCTTGAGGAAGTATTTGTCATTTTTGCACATTGTCAGAATAGAAAAAATAATGCTTCTCTTCTCTACAAAGCTGATTTTAATGCATATTCTGAAACTTTTCTGTGATATCGTCAAACTAAGGGAAGTTGGAGGTGGGGAGTGGGCAAAGGCCCCTTTCCATATTCCTCACATTATGCTTAGGATCACTGACAGTTGGTGTTTGAATGACCACAGTGTAGAAGTTCTCTATCAGTTAGGCTTATTGGTTGCAAGCAACAGAAACTGACTCTGGCCATGTTAGGAAGAAAAGGAATTAACTGGAAGCATATCAGCTCACCAAATGATGAGAGGCTGGAGACAAACCATAAGACATGGAAAATGAACAGGAACTGAGGCGTCTCTGGGGAAAGAGCAGCAAACATATCCTCTGCCTCTTAGTGAGCACAACCAGTCTTGTCAGACCAGGAGCTTTTCCTGTTTCTGCACACCACAGCTGACACCTCTGAACTCAACCTAGTATCTCCAAAGGGATCACAATTATTTCTCCCAACTTTGTAGATGTCCCCTGGATTTAGAGTCCTGGATGGCTGAATTTGAGTCACAGGTACATTCACGGATTGCCTGGGGACATAGTAAGTAAGGGAGGCTCTCTCTCTCTTTCTTTCCACCTCAGTAATGGGGGACAGAACACTGCATCTCTCCAGGAAGGCACATTATCCTCCCAATCAATAAGGGGTTAGGATATTGGGAAGCCTACGCCCTCCAAATATGTTTTGTTCACTGGAAAAATTTTTTACTGTCCTTGCACTAGGCAGGAATCATTAAAACATGATGTTCAGTTTTTTCTATTTTAAGAAGTTTAAACTTAAGAAGAAACTGGAGGACTAGGAGAAACCAAACGTAAAGCAAATATTATCTATGATGGAAAGTTAAAGAAGTTGTACTCATTTATTTTAGAAAGAGAAGAGATTTAGAACTGGCATTAAAATCACTAACATTGGCTGAAGCTTGGCATAAGCCATCTAGAACTTGGAGGATCTTTTCTGCAAAGATCCTTTGGGACACATCTTCCTTGACATAGCTCCACATCAAATCAATGATGGAATAAAATCACTTTGAGATATTATGAGTCTTAGAAAACCCACCATTTCTTTCATCAGAATTTCCCACAATATAATAAACTTTCCTAATCAATTAAGTGGTACTTATAAAATACATAGTATGTGCTTACCATTTTCTAAGTATTGTGGGGTGTGTGAGAAGAAAGAAAAGGTCCTCCACTTCTATGGAGTGGAGATGACGAGTGTAGAGGATATTATGGGTTGGTTTATAATAACTCCGTTCTTCTGTTTGCTGTTTTCTTGTACCACAGAAGCTGGAAGGCTAAAAATTACATTTCTTAGACTCCTTTTTTTTTCCTGGAATTAGGATTCTGGGTATGAATAAAATTCTATCAGTTAGAAATATTCACATGAAGTTTGGAAATGGGTTCAGAGTCATCTCTATGCCTTTTGACTACTTTTCAGCTGACAAGGGCAGCTAGGAAGGGTAGGTATTTCTGCTGCAATATTCCAGTATTTATTGTTTAGCCTCCAAGGTGTCCAGAGGCAGCTGCAGCTTCCTCTTTACTACATTGAGGCTACAGTGGTGCATTCTTGGACTCAGTGGTTCCAGGGTCTTTCTTTTCTGCAAGGTCAGATCTGCAGTGTTGTTGGAGTCATTCCTGAAGATTTGGCCCGAAGTCCACTTCTTCAGCTTTCCTAACTTAGGTTGTTGGATAGAAGTGAATTTTTTAGTACATTGTGAAGTTGGTTACTTAAACTTTCCTAAGCCCTGATGCCTAGGTCTGTGAGATACAAGCAACACTACTTTAGAATCCCTCAGCCTAACTTCATATCAGAACCACCCATGAAGCTAACGTTGGGAAAGGCAATCTGTCACGGGTCATGGGCATCCTTGTGCATTCTGGTTGGGTTGTGCTCATAGCAAGTGGCCTTGATGAATAAGGTAACATCTCCCTCTGCGACAAGGCTTTCTACAAAAGTAGTGAATTCTTCAATCAATATTCCTCAGCTGTGATGCAAGCCTACTGCATGTGCTCCATTGACCTGAGCCCCTCCACATTGCCCCTGTGGGATGCTGAGGGCAAGGGGAATGTACACTGAACATGATGCTCATGCTGCTTGCTGTACTGTGAGTAATAGTAGCATTCCATTGTCTCCGGCCCAGGAGTCTTACATCTTCTGCCAGAATCTGTGCAACAGTAACCAGCTAGCTTGACAGCTTGCACATAGAGTATAATCCCAGATTTTGACATCTTCTAAAAACCATAATTCCGTGGTATCCATTGCACATCTACTGAATAATAATTTCTAATGATAACGCCCTCAGGAATCTGCATTTTTAAAGGCTCAGCTAGATTTGAGAATCATTGGTGAAAAACAAAAGAGAAAGTGTCAGGATCCCTTGTTTACACACACACACACACACACACACACACACAGAGAGAGAGAGAGAGAGAGAGAGAGAGAGAGAGAGGGAGAGAGAGAGAGAAAACTATACATAAAATTTACTAAGGACTATAAGTCTTGAAGGTGCTACCAACCAAAGAACTGTGATGACAGCAGTGAAATGTAGTACCCATCAGAGTAGCAAGGAAAGAGCAGAAAAGTAGCCACAGGACCAGGTGGAAGCAAACTTTGTAAAGGCAGAAAAAACACAATTCTGTTCCAAATTGCTACTGCACAAAATCTGTACCAAGCAATTCAGCATTCACTATAAGAAACAGAAACTCACTATAAGAAACAATAGCCACTCGAGCTATTTTAAGCAGAAAGGTATTTAATAGAGGGCATTAAATGCTTATATATTACTTTCAGCTAATTGCATCACAGCAAGAAAAACTGAGCTTGGGAAATTCACTACTTTAGCACTAAGTGCTAAGCAAGCCTGCAAGTTCTTTGGACGTCACCTCATCTATCAAGGCTGCCTGCTGTAAACACAGGCCTGGGAAGTGTCCTGGATAAAGAAAGATCAGGGCCTTGTATTCTGAACATACCCAACGTGCAGGGATACCCAGTACTCATGGTGGATTGCCTCTTCCAACCACAGTGTCATAGGTGGTGCTGATATGAAGTCAGGTTGAAAGACTCTAAAGTACTATCAGTGTAACTTTGTCAGCCCAGGCACCTGGACTCAGGGTAGTTTGAATAACCACCTTCACAGTATGCTAAAAGTCACTCCTTCCATCCAGTGGGAGCGTGGTTATTAGGTCAAGCTCATAGTCCAGTCTCATTCCATTAGGAAAAGATCTTTTTTAGGAGGCTCATCAAATTCTATCAGAAAGACTCTGGTTAAGTCACCCATCAGCTCACTGGGCATGCCCAAGTATGACTGAACAGCTGGAGAGACTCCTGCGTTCCTAATACACATCTATTTTGTAGAATTGGAAACACAATGTGTTTAATCTTTTATTCCTCAATTTTTACTAAACTTTATTTGCTATGGTCAGAATGTCTGTGCCTCCCACTAGCTCATACATTGAAATCCAAACCCCCAAGGCTATGGTATTAAGAGGTAGGGACTTCGGGAGGTGATTAATTTATAATAATGGTGCCCCTATGAATAGGATTAATGCCTTTATAAAAGTGACCTGAAGTAGCTTGTTTGCCTCTTCTGTTGCGTGAGGATACAGCAAGAAGGCATCATCTATGAGGAATGGACCTTTCAAACACTGGACTCTGTTGGCACCTTGATCTTAAAATTTCCATCCTATAAAACTGTGAGAAATAAACGTTTGCTGTTTATAAGCCACTCAGTCTATGATATTTTGTTATAATGTCACAAACAAAGATATTATTAAATTAGATTGCCCCCAGACAATTGAATGTTTTTCTAAAACATGGCTTTTAATACTATGTGATAAGCATCTCAACGTAACAGTGCAGGTGATACAATACAACCTATTACAATGTAACATTGCCTCAGTGTTATAATGCAACACTCAGTGTTGTAATGCAACACTGACGCTGCATGGTGTTGTGGAGGGAAGGTGGGTCATGGACCTGAAAAGGCTGAAAACTAAGAACTGGCTCCCATTTATTAGTCCTGACGTTAGGTAGGGCACATATTTTCTCTAAGTCTCAGTATTCTTGTCTTTAATGTAAGTAAAATAATAGTCTGTATCTCATAAAGTTGTTGTAAAACAGTAAATGAGATCATGCATGCAAAGTGTTTTGCAGTGGCTCCATAGCCATGGGTTATTAACAACTGCGGTATCAGTAATGGGCCGGTATTTTACTTCATTCCTCCTATATGCGTGCATTAGAGTCTAAGTGAGCATAGCAGTACTAACAAAATCTCAAGTGATGTCAGGAGTTTATACTGCCGTGTAAATTCAGCCAAATACTTTGGCCAATTATCAGGGCTCAAATAAATTAGATATTTTTGAAATCATTGTGATGGCAGAGTTAGAAGTGGTCAAACTCTGTTTAACTACATGATAAACCATTGGCTCTCCAATTTATTTGAGGCATAAATTTTAGCCACAAAGTAAATGATTGTTTGAGGGACATCATTCATTCGTTCGTTCGTTCATTCATTCATTCATTCATTTTTGGCAAAATTCTGTATATTAGACCATGAGTTGGCAAACTTTTTCTGCAGTGAGCCAGATAGTAAATATTTTAGGCTTTGTGGGCCAGTAGGGTTTCTGTTATAACCACTCAATTGTGCCAATATGGAGCAAAAGCAACCATAGTCAAATGGCATAGTAAATGAATGGGCATGGCTGTGTTCCATATGAACTTTATTTACAAAGAAACCCACAACAGGTGGCAGACCAAATTTGATCCATTTGTCAATTTCTGTACTGACAAAAGCTCTTGACCCTGTGAAACTTACAGACTGTGGAGGAGAAAGCCTGGTTACCAACCAGAAGATAATAGATTATGTCAGAAGTATGTAGGCATAGAAGTGGCACTTCAGTTGACCACTTTGTAAAATGGGAGGGATGATATCATCTAAAAAAGATCTCTGAAACTCACAACTAAGCTTCTTAGAGGGAGGAATTCCATCACTCACTGTTAATCAAAATAACCAGTATTGTTTTATCTTATGGCAGTAGTGTTAAACCTGAAGTATGGCAGACGAAAATAATTTGCTTTCTTTTAAATACAATAATGCTTGATCATGTTTCTGGAATGTTGGAATATCTTCAGGAGATTTGTACCACAATCTGTATTCATTATGCTGTCATTATCTCAATAATTTCTTTTCACGTGTAAGCATTTTTTTAACAAAAGGATCTCTTATTAAATTAAGATAAAATGGCAATTAATCTAAAGCATTTTCAAAGACAGGAACATGCATTTATCTGGATCTCTCTTTTTAAACATCAGTGGCCTATTAATGTACTAATATTTAGGAGGGCAACGTGATAAAAGGCTTCCTGCCTCTGTCAGCTCATTTTGTATTAACATATTCCTGTCACCAGTTAGGCAATTAACAAAGACTGAAGGAATACTAATTGTAGCCTTTTTCTGCCAGTGTGCTGGGTCAACTTTATTCCTATGAGCTCCCTTCATGGATGATAAAAGTTAAGTGATTCTTTTTGAAAAAACAAACATCCTGATATTTCTGTGGAGGTTGAGATTAGAGAAAGTCCTTCTTTACATGACACTGTTGCAAAATAAGTCTTTTAGGGTGATGGAGGGATAGGTAAACAAAAATTCCAGAAAGAGGAATGCTATGAATTCAAGAGGGTTCCTAGGTGGTATCCAATTCTTCATGGATGTTGATCATTCTGGAGAAAATAGCTGCTCACAGCTCCCCATTTCATGAATTTGTGCAGGTTACATGCCAGTCCCCCACATACGGCTATGTGGAATAAAACTCTTAGAAGTTGATTAAATTCAGTGCTAGTCTTAGCCCCTCACATCAGTGTTCAAGAGGGTCTTCTACGCTATCTTTGCCTATTTTGATTTGGTGAAATCCTAAAAGTGATCACTTTTACCAAAAGCAAACTGATATTGAGCCCATTAGGTAAAACAGGGACGAAGAGAAATGAGGAATTTCCTGAGACCTCAGATCGGGAGACTAGAAGGAACCTAGAGCAAGTCAAGCTTCAGGGAGAGCGAGGAGCTGGGAAATGACAACAGCACCAAGGTACAGAAGAAAGTTGCACAACTGTCCTATTAACATACCAGATTTGATTTGACTCCATTATATTTCATCAAATAGTTTAGAAAACCCCCAGCATAAAACATCATCATAATTGTAATCATATATTTGGAGATTTACCGTGCACACCATAATGTACCATTAGTTACACAAATAACTAATAATTTGCTAATGACAATATTATGTTAAGTCAGTTTAGAGGCAATTAAAGTGAGTGATATTTACATATGCCTAATGAATCACAGTCGATGGCAGATTAAGAGATTCTAATGAATATTCATCCAGACATTCGCAACCAGCTTCACAGTTTATAAACTGAATTATGGTTGATTTGCCCTTTTAAAAATGAATATGTGAGTATCTTCTGCATGGTGAGAATGAACAATTGGGCCTGACTGTAAAATTTTTTTTAAAGCAATGTACTGGTCAGAACACAAAACATTTTTATGCACTCTCATACCCTCCGCTTCGCTGTTCTTTTTATATCACAGATCAGTGTTGATGAACTATCTCCATTTTCATTCTAATCCATGACATGAAATATAGAAATTGTTTAGTATAAGATTAAATGGAATACAAGTTTTATGCAGCCTCACTGAAGAAATAATTACAGGTAGTCTTTGCCATTGAAACAGTGGCAACTGTTTCAAATACAAACTCTTTTTATGCAACTCGGAAGGCTGTTTCTGCAGCCGTACTTCGTCACAATAAAATTGGGGTAGATTTACTATTCTTGCAACTGGGTCATTTAAAAGAATAACAAAGCAAACAAAATCACCTCGCTTTGGCCCTGTTAACACAGATTAAGACTAAACAAGGTTATGGTTTGAACATTTACTTTTTCCTGAAAACTATATCCCTTTCTGCCTTTACTAGCTGTTCCTCATAAATATTGTGCGAGAGTTTTACCCCTGTTGCAAAAACAAAGGCCAAACTCTCTTTGTCTCCTTCAAGTCTCACAATACGCTTATGACAGACTTGAGGCCGATAGCCCCCATTTCTGTTTTACCTTAAATTAGACAATGTTGTTTCTCTGCTGTTCAGATTAGAAAGGTATTAATGATTGCTATTACTATTTTGTTATGGGGAGTTAGAGGCTAGAACAGAGCATCTTGGATGATGGGCATTACTAAGATGATTGAGTGAGCTTGTGCTGATGGTTGTTCCATGTAAGACGTCAACCTGATATTAACAGAATATTAACGGAAGCCTTCACAAATTTTAAAGAAATAGCGGGTTAACTTTGAAGCTGACATTTCCATACAACATGTTTTCACAATGTACTTTCATAATTTCATTGCATGCTATTAAAACTTTTAAAGGTCGGATAGTTTGACACTTGTCAGAATTAATGACTTTTTACTCTCCAAAAATCATGCCAATGGAGTATATTGCCTCTAGGGTTCGAGAAGGATTTTGTCCCCCGCGGCAGCCCTCTCCTACTCCCCCACCTCCCACCCCCCATCTCTCTTTCTCTGTGGCCACCTAAAAGATTATTGTGTTTTCTTCGTGCTGATATTCTATTCATAGAACTTTGAATGTGAATGTTTGATTCCTGGAGATCTGGTGTCTTGGGTGAGTTTAGTTGGACAAGTTTCTGCCTGCAGCATGGTCAGGGAGGCTTCTAGCACTGTTTTTCTCACCAGTGAGTTGGGCATGCCATTCAGCTCCATAAACCACAAGTGCTCTAGGAAGGCGCACATTCACTCTGTCTCCATCATACTTTTGCTTTAACATCTTTTGCTGTTTTTCCTCAGGTGCACAAAATTTGATACATTCAGTCCTCCTCAGATCATGCTCTTTGAACTACGGAAGAATTAGGATTCTTGGTTTTATTCAGAGATGTCCTCACATGAAATAGATCTTGAAAGCCTTGCTAAGCGCTGAACACAGATTCCCTGATACCTGTTTGTCCTCATGCTGCTGGAAGCAAGACTAGTCCCATCCCCACTATCCCTCCTCACCCCTGGGTCTTTTGAAGGTTCGGTTGGAAACCGTAGGTGAGTTGAACTCTGATCCCTATGGCTCTGGGACTCTAGTAAATGTCTTCGGGGCTTCTGCAGGGAACAACGTGGAGCGGGCACTGCCTCAGGCCTCATACTCCAGCTTCCATCTGGGCCTCTTTGCTTCTCTCTCTTTTAACTATTTGACTAGAAAGGAAGAATACTTCTGCTAAAACTTGTTCGGGAAATCACTGATCTAGTGAGGAACAAGTGCAGGGATTTTGTAATAAGGCAGACCGCAGTTCAAGTCTGTGCTCTACTGTCGCGTGACATTTGGTAAATGACTTCTTTGCACCATTTCCTTATCTGTTAAACTGGAATAGGATAACCACCTCTCAGATTGGTGGCAAACATGTAATGGATTTGCTGTTGTGTTGTGCTGCTGGGTTCTTTCTAGGTGCTTTAGAAATGTTGGTCTTCTCTTTTTCGTCTTTTATTTGTTATGCTAGTTATCTAAACTCAGGAAAATTCCATTTAGGTAGAGTGATCACGTGTCCCAGTTTGCCTCGGACAGTTTGGCTTCTCCCTGTTCTCCCACCATAATTTCCCAGTGTGTTGCATGTTCAACAGTGTCCCAATTTGGATGATAGAGTAAGAGATGACCCCCAATTCTACTGGTAGTTTATAAATTAACTTGATCTTCTCAAGTACAAGCTTGCTGCTGCCATTTTCAGCCAGTTCAGCAATTGCATTTGACATTAAGCCCTGAAACTCACGATCCACCCACCCGAGACTGTTGAAAATCTGAAGTCACAAAGTAGAATCTACTCATGAGAGTAGTAAATAATAAATGATCATGTACCAAGTGCTTGCATGGATTCAACACAGAACCAGGTGCTTTATGAATGAAATTACACTCTGTGACGAAGATGTTAATATCCCTATTCTGCAGACAAGGAACTGAGCCTCAAAACAGTTACATGGACAGCAAATAAGCAGAGGAGTTTGAATTTAAACCCAGTAATCTGCTGTTTTGTATACAGCAAGTAGAATACTTCAAAAGTTACCTTATATATTTTTTATTATCTTACATTTATAGCTCTACAAGTCTCTCTTTCTCTCTGTATTTGCCAGATGTTCATTTATTTATTGATTTTTTATTTATTTTTTTGAGACAGGGTCTTGCTCTGTCACCCAGGCTGGAGTGCAGCAGCATAATCTTGGCTCACTGCAACCTCCGCCTCCAGGGTTCAAGAGATCCTCGTGCCTCAGCCGCCTGAGTAGCTGGGCCTACAGGTGTGAATCACCATGCTTGGTCGATTTTTGTTTTGGTGGAGACAGTTTCACCGTGTTGGTCAGGCTGGTCTCGAACTCTTGACTTCAAATGATTGACTTGCCTCAGCTTCCCAAAGTGCCGGAATTACAGGTGTGAGCCACCGGGTCTCAGATGTTCATTTGTTTTAAATCCAGGGTTGGCATTTTCAAAATTTGTGTAAGTATTTTCTCAGTCTTCTAAATCTTTTTCTGTAAGTCTTTTATAAGTATATTTCAGGGAAAATCATTAATGTAACATTTATATTTTTAGACTTTCATATCATGAGGCAGGAATCAGTGTCTTAGAGTCAACCTGGAGTCCCACTGGGGTACAGTGTGAAGCACTTAGAAGATGACATAGGCAGGATCAACCCCCAACTTCTAGGAATATCTTCTTCACTGGCCTTCACTTGGAGAGACAGATCAGGGTCCAGATGGTGGCCATTTAAGACAGAACAAATGTTATATAATCTAAGGGAAATCACACATTGATAAGCTAATATGTTACTATGGGCTAGGATATCTGATTGACCTTGTCTCACCTTTTAGCAGTCACAGGGGCAGGCCTTGAAGGATGGCACAGAGCACTGGGAGGTGCATTGGTGGAGATTGGGAACCAGGCTTGCTGTTTTGAGCCTTGGAGCTCTGCAATCAAGGACTCTGGTAGACTGCACGTGGTGACTGGGCACTGGAATTGTGCTGCTGCCATGTCTTCCCTATAGGCGGGGTTCCACAGGAGGTTTCATTTTGGAAACAGTGTGTAAACTACTTAGGGGGTTAAAAAATAAAAGGCAAACAACAACAACAGTTCACAGAGGTCTGAAAATTCCTAGGGTAAAAGAACACTAAGAAACGAAAGATATGCATTTAAAGAAAACTTTCAAAACTTGTCCTTCTTGAAAGAGGCGGTCTAACTGTAGGTAGGAAGGAAATGTGCGCTTCATTCTCCATTACTGTAAGACGTCGCCAGCAACCCTCGCAGAGCTGGAGCCTCTTCGCAGCTTTGCCCTCGTGCTCTCTTTCAGGGAAGGACACGGGGTTTTCATTGTTATTATCAACACCCCTCACCCCCAACACACACACACACACACGCACACACACACACGCACACACACACGTGCTGTAGCTATGGGGCAATCCTGTTTTTCACAACCTCCTTACTCTTCATTGACCTACTGTGTACTGTGGGCTTGAACTTTCAAATCTCATCTCAGTATTTGAGAAGCAGGCTGGTTAAATCGACTTCCTAGACAATTTATACTTTTATATTATTCCATTTTCACATAGCACAGCAAGGCAGTCCGGAGTGAGCTCTGCTTTGCTGCTTGTAGTCAGAACTTGCTCAATAGTCTTATTTTAAAATAGGAAGGATGGTAAAGGTCATGTTAAGGAATGAGAATGATCTGGTCCACTCAAAATAGGATTTGTATGAGTAAATCTGGATATCTTCATGAATTTGTGCAGTTATGTGCAAAATGACTAGAATTTTAAATAAGCACATGCTTATTTTTATGTATGCTTTCTCTGTGTCATTGAAATATTTGGCTATTTGATCTTCAGAAAAATCACAGCCTCAGTGTTCTGTGGGATAACCATTTTCTCTGTAGCTTTTAAGGTTAGTATTCATTCACAAATTATTGTACATTTCTTGCATATTAGACTTACTAGATTTATTGTTGTGTTTTGGTATTTTCAGGAAGGACTGAATTTTATAGATGAGGAGAATATGCCACATAAAACCTGAGTTTTTCAAAATCACGAAGCAAGTCAATGTAGCTTCCAATTTTTGCCTCAAAGACTAGATAGGGTGCTACTCTTCTTCATAAATTCACACAAATACATGTGAGATGTTCATTGTTTTGGAATATGGTCACCAAATGACCAGACTGAACTTTTTTACCACACCGTCTCCAAAGAGCTTTATCTGGATCCTGTTAAACACCCACTTTCCTCTCCTCCCCTGACCCAGTCTTTCTGTGTGGCCTGGGCACACATAGGCTGGTGGCAACTCATGTGCGACACTTTGAGCTGCCACACCCAGTGTGGACCTAGACAAAGGGAAATCTGAGCCTCTCGTTGCTAATGGACCAGAGAACAAAGTGAGTGGGCTTCTGGGCTCAGAAGTTCTTTTAGGCTGGGAATAACATGAAAAATACAAAAATGGCCCTCATTTATCCTTCCAAGGCAAATGAAGTTCTCAGAAATAAAAAGGGTTACATCACTCTTTTTAATGAGGAAACTAGGTGAGAGTAAAGATTTCAATACTTCCCAGATCAATCTGCAGATTTAAAGCCATGCCAAGCAAATTCTTAACAGGATTTTGGAAGATTTAAATAAGCTAATACTAACATTTATATGGAGAATATAAAAGAATCAGAAAAGTTCAAACACTTTTGAAAACAGAATAAATTAGAGGAACCACACACACTGCCCAGTTTTAAGCAATTATCAACACATTGTGGTACTGAAAAAAGACAGACATGTATATTAATGGAACAGAATAGAGAATTTAAAGCTAGGTTCCCCAGATAAATATGACCAACTGGTTTTTGACAAAGATACAGTGGGAAATTTAATGGAAAATAGTATTTCAACAAATAGTGTGAAAATAACTGGACATCCATAGGTCAAAAGAAATTAGCCTTGGCCTATTCCTTATGCAAAAATTAACTTAAAATGAATCACAGTCCTAAATAGAAAATGAAAAACTATAAGACTTTTAGAAAAAAACATGAGTAGAAATCTTCGTGACCAGGCCGGGCACGGTGGCTCACGCCTGTAATCCCAGCACTTTGGGAGGCCGAGGCAGGTGGATCATGAGGTCAAGAGATCGAGACCATCCTGGTCAACATGGTGAAACCCCGTCTCTACTAAAAATACAAAAATTAGCTGGGCATGGTGGCGTGTGCCTGTAATCCCAGCTACTCAGGAGGCTGAGGCAGGAGAATTGCCTGAACCCAGGAGGCGGAGGTTGCGGTGAGCCGAGATCGCGCCATTGCACTCCAGCCTGGGTAACAAGAGCGAAACTCCGTCTCAAAAAAAAAAAAAAAAAAGAAATCTTCGTGACCTGGGGTTGGGCAAACAATTCTTAGATATGACACCCAAATTCTTAGATATGATCCATAAAATGAAAAATTGATAAGTTGAACTCCATCAAAATTTAAAACTTGCTTCATGAAAGACAAAGGAAAGATAAAATACAAACTAGGAGAAAACATTTGCAAATCACTTGTCTAACAAAATAATTGTATCTGGAGTATATGTTGAACTCTCAAAGTCATCAGTAAGAAAATAAATTACCTATTTAAAAAAATAAGCAAAATACTTGAACAGACGCTTCACCAAAGAGAATATATGGAAGCAAATGAACATATGAAACAATGTTTGACCTGATTAGCCAATGGTAAATGCAAATTAAAACCACAATAAGACACAAGTATATACTTACTTATGGCTAAAATAAAAAATACCAGCAATAAAAAGTATTGATAAAAGCATAGAGCAACTGGAATTCTCACACATTTTCGGTGGGAATGCAAAGTGGTGCAGCCACTCTGAACATGTTTGGCAGTTTCTAACAAAGTTAAATATACGCTTACCATGTGACCCACAGCTCTCACTCCTGGGTATCCACCCTAGAGAGCATAAACATTTGTAGATCGATGTTTACAGCAGCTCTATCCATAATCGCCAAAAACCGGAAACTGGATACCAGAGGTTAGGGATGGGAGAAAGTTGTGACTAAGAAGAAATGGCACAGGAGGGATTTTTGGAGTGACGGGATTGTTATTTATCCAGTCGTGGTATTAGATACAAAGAATGCACGTGTTAAAATTCATAGAACCACACGAACACAAAATGTCAATTTTTAACATGTTAATTGAAAACATAAAATTTTTAAAAAAGTTAGTAGAATTCTGTTTCCTACCCCATCCAGTCTAAGCTCTCCTGTCTTCCTATTTATGAGACCCTCCATAATCGGCTTTCCCACTTTGTGATGTTTCTAAGTTTATTGTCTCACTGTTCTGTGAGTAAGCAATGCCCTCATACCGTCCATCTGCCATCCTTTTATGAACTAACATTATTGCTCCCCTATAAAATGTTAGCCGAAGTGTTAACCCTGGCCTTGGGGGTGCGAGCTTTTATAAGCTATAGTCTCACTTCTCCTTTTCTTTTTATTCTAATCAGGTCTCACCTGCTTCCCCATGCCTGCCCTGCTCATTGCTTCAACTGCTGGAGATGATCTTCTCCCAGCTCACACACTCTGTCATCCACCCCGCCAAACTAACGCTATTCTATTCTACTGTCTGGGCTGCATTTTTCCAACCAGATTTTGAGTTCCTTGAAAACAGAAACTTGGTTTTTTGTGTTGTTTTTTCAGTCAGACCTCAAATGATCAAAATAGCTCTTAACAGAGTAAGTGCCCAATACATACCTTACTATTTAAAACCTGCATGGGCATTGTAATGAATGAGATGTTCATCCTAGGAAAGCATGAACTTAGCCCTGAATGCGAAGTAGCCCCATTTCCCATAGCTCTCATTCTTCTTCCCCTGCTACTCTTAAAAAGACTGTAAACTCATCTTTCCCGATACTTCTCAGCAAGAGCTATGTGGCTTATTCACACTTCACTTCACACTCTCTTGTGTCCCCCTGACCTTTCTCCTTCAGGAACCAAAACAATTCCTGTTTATTATTCTCTGACTTGCAGAATACTTAGATTCTTAATTTAATTCTACCACCTTCCCAGGACTTTCTCAGTACCAGATGGCTTATACCTCGCCTATCTCTTTTCCCTCATGATTTTGGTTTTTTTTTTTTTTTTTTTTTTTTTTTTTGTGCATTTTAAAATCTGCATTTGTCATCTGTACTTACCACATGTTTTTAGCTGGATGATAAGAACAGTCTTAGGGTACAGAGCATTGTTGTCTGTTCATGCCCTTCGTCTTCAGGTCACGTGTGGGTGTCCAGCTCTCCTGGATTCCTCCAAGCACTGCTGTCCTGGTGCTCCTGCCTCTGATCTTCCTCTCTGTGCTCTTACTTATCACCCTGCTGGGAACTGTGGCTGCTGGAAGCCCACTGCAACCACACTGTCCTGAGGGAGAGGAAATGCTCCTTTTTAGAGCAGCTTGGAAAGCACCAGGAACTTGGACTTGGGGTTCTCCATTTTATTTTAAACCTTCATCCTGAACAGCAACCCAGAGGCTCCTCGCCATTTAAGCAGCATCTTGTCAGCCATACATGGCCATTTCTGTTTCATGGAAGTGAGGCAGGAGAATAGGGTCTGGAGGCAGGGAACCTAAGGCCAAGTCATGCTGACTTCCTAGAACTAAATCAAAAGGACAACCCCAACTTTCCACACCTAAGTAACAAAAGGACCAGAGGCTACCCCTTTTGAAACCCCACCTTATTTCTGCCTGGTAGATGGAAAATTGAAAGTACCTCTGATTGGATGCTTTCTGCAAACCATCAAAAATTTGCATAGGGGTGTAACTTTGTAACTTCACTTCACCTCTGCTTGGTTGCTTCATGCAGTAAAAATTGCTTTCTGCAACCAATCAGACTAACTGCAGGCCACTACTGCGTTTGCACGGAGTGTATACCAAATGGCCAATAAGAAACCTCTAGAGGGTATTTAAAACTCAGAAAATTCTGTATCTGGGCTCTTGAGCCCCTATGCTCAGCCCACTCCCACCCTGTGGAGTGTATTTTAATTTTCAATAAATCTCTGCTTTTGTTGCTTCATTCTTTCCTTGCTTTGTTTGTGCGTCTTATCCAAGTCTTTGTTCAAGACGCCAAGAACCTGGACACCCTCCGCGATAACAGAAGAGGTTTGACCAAAAACAAGAAGTAGGTAAACGTGGTCCAGCAGAGAGGGGAAGCACCAGACAAAGAGGAAAGCAGAGACCAAAAGAATATAGACCCCAGGCCTCCCACCACCAGGAAAACACCAAATGTTCATGTCCTGAGCAGAAACTTATTTATCTGCATATTCATCACAATCAGCTGCTTCGACAATGTTGGCAGCAAAACCAGCAAAAACATCTCCACATTTCACTGTCAGAATCTGCTCACTTCCTAACATCCACCTCAGAACAAAAAATAAAAATAACAATACAAAAATCCTAGCATGCAGCCATGTTTGCATCTCTGAGGGCTGAAAGCCACATCAACACTGAAGGAGAGCATCCCTAATTCACTGCAAGAACAGAACACTAGTAAGTGAGTCAAGTGACAAAACAAGGACCGCCGCTTTATTAGCATGGGCGTATTTGAGTGGGAGAGAAAGGAAGGACAGGTACCCACCAAATGTTAACGAGTCGCATGGCGGAATGGTTTTATTCCTTAGTTTGGCTGTGTGTATTAAATAAATTTTCTACAACTATTGTATATTATCATTTTCAATAAGAAAAATATATTATGTTTGAGTTGATTGCAGTGCAGGTCTCCATTATATATTCTCTTGGATTTACATATTACTTTTAGAGTAGAACAATAGTAATTCAAACAGTTCTGAATGCCTGTTACGAAGCAGCACCTGGAGCCAGGACTCTTGTAAGATAAATTGAACCATCGCTGATTTGGGTCAGGAGGAGCAAGCAGCTGCCTGACCTCTTGGAGTGACATCATCAGAACTAAGAATGAGGAAATGTGAAAAGGGTCCCAGATAAGGAATGGAATTGGGCCTGCCTTCATTTATTCATTTTTTATTCATTCAATAAACATTTTTAAGTGTGTACTATTAGGAATACATAAAATCAAATAATATATAACTCTATTCTTAAATAATTTAAAATCTGGAAGGGAGATCAGATAGGTCTTACAACTCCTGCTTAAGTTAATGTAATGAACATGTGTGGAAATTCACACCCCTTTCTCTTCAAGCAGAGAAAATAAGAAGTACATTTTTTTTAGGCTGGGCACGGTGAGTCATGCCTGTAATCCCAGCACTTTGGGAGGCCAAGGCAGGTGGATTGCTTGAGCCCAGGCATTCAAGATCAGCTTGGGTAACATAGGGAGACCTCATCTCTACAAAAAAAATAATAGTAATAATAACAAAATTAACCAGGCATAGTGGCACACACCTGTAGTCCCAGCTGCTTGGGAGGCTGAGGCAGGAGGGCTGCTTAAGCCTAGGAGTTCAAAGTTACAGTGAGCGAGAATCATGCCACTGCACTCCAGCCTGGGCGACAGAGTGAGATCCTGTCTTTAAGTTAAAAATACATAAAAACTCTCAAAAAGAAGAGAACATCTATATGGTCCAGAAACAGAACCGTGAGGGATGGCAGAGACTCAGCCTTCTGGACTTGAGAATAGAAACCAACTGCAGCTACCGGGCGTTCAGTGGGCTCTGTGGTCAGGTCCCCAGGCTTCCAGTGCTGGCTTCAGAGTTGGCCTGGCGGTTTACCGCAAAGGGCCAGGGCATGGGGCTTTGTTTTCAGAAGAGGGTCTAGAAAAAGCTGCCGCTCTATCCTGGGGCTGTGCCCAATAACCAGCGGCCGCCTACGGGGGTTAGGAGAGAGAAGCTGGGGTTCCTGTTCAGAGCCCGGCCGAGAGGCTGGATCAGCAATTTTCCCAGGTGCATGAACCCAAACTGCCCACATGAAGCTTGGTTCTGAATGGCGACCTAGGCTGGATGAGGGCCTCCGCGAGCAAGAGAAGGGGGGCAAGAAACACTGACAACAGGAAATTTGTGCTCAAAATGATACTACAATTACAACTGTAAAACACAGAAAAGAAACTCATGCCATACATGCTAGCCAATATCCTCAACGCATCAGGGAATCCATTTCTCCAAAGTAGAAATAATGCAGTAATCTGAAAAACATGCTATGTTGTTCATACCCCAATTAGCACAAGCCCTAAGATGCTGAAGAAAAAAAAAAAAACCAATCTCCAAAAGTAATAAATAAAAGGAGGGGATTATGAAACGAAAGCAGGTGGATATGAAAAAGAGCCAGGAGAGTTACTGAAAAACAGACACCCGCAGCCACGAGGGGACCTGCTTCCCCGACTCTGCTGCCGCCGCGCACGTGCTTTTGCGGGGTGTCTACGCCGAGCATCAAGCCGCAACGTTTAAATCTCTTGTTCACTCTTTACTGGCTGCGGGTTATAAATGTTTTATGAGCCGCTGAGCTTGCAGCATTACCATTTTATTAGAAGGTTGAATATCTTTTCCTCGCAGCTGCATTCCTAGCGAGACTGTTCTTTCTCTTAAAAATGTTAACTTGACCCTGGTTGGGAAATGGCAACCGGCAGGATGGAAAGAACTATCCAGAAATGGTCTGGCCCGTGGGAGAGCGAGTCTGGATGGCACGCGAGTGTTTTTTCTTTTGGATTGAGCTACCAATAATTTAGCAAGGAAGAGGAATTTTTTTGGATACTCTAACAACTTGATTTGATACAATCCTTTTGGAGTCCGCCTGGGATTGCTGAGTTGTATATTTGGTCCAAAAGTAATTGCGGTTTTTGCCATTACTTTTAGCCACACTAATTCATTCAATAAACATTTTTAAGTATGTACTATTAGGAAGGATATAAAGTCAAATGATATGTAACCATATTCTTAAATAATTTAAAATCTGGAAGGGAGATCAGATAGGTCTCACAATTCCTGCTTAAGTTGATGGAATGATGCAATTTCTTTGGCACCAATCTAATCTTATTTTCAAACTCTGGCAACAATCCAAAGAATCAGTTACCAATTTCCATGGGCATCCATCAGGCTGAAGCAGGCAAGGCAGAGAATGAAGTTACTCGGTGATCCTGGATGAGCCGCTTAACGTCAGTTTATCTGTACAGTTTTTGACATTTCTTACTTCACCTTTCTCCAAAATTTATAACCAAGTAAGCTAAGGAACTAAAAAGAAAAAGGGGAGAAATTACCCCACCTTGAGAGCTGAAACAAGACTAGCCTTCTGGTCCTCCACGGTGAAAGAATTGTGTAGCAATGAGAAATCATGCTTCTCCACTAGGAAAAGCCAATACTGCCCCCAGCTTCCCAAAGGGAGCCACGCGGAGCTGCGTCTTTCACTCTCCCACGTCTGTTCACTCTGCCTCCTTGTAACTGTGCTGTATTCATCTCCCCTTCTTTACCTTAAGAGCATCTTATCTTAAAACTCAAGTTCAGCTGTCACCTCCAATTTGCAGTCTTTCTAAACTAAACCTTTTCTCCCTCACACATAAATCAAATGACAGTAATTCCCTTATTGCTGCCTTTTTTTTTTTTTTTTTTTTTTTTTTTTTTTTTTTTTTTTTTGTGATGGAGTCTTGCTCTGTCACCCAGGCCCCAGTGCAATGGACTGATCTTGGCTCACTGCAATCTCCACTTCCCAGGTTCAAACAATTCTCCTGCCTCAACCTCCCAAATAGCTGGAACTACAGGCGCCCACCACCACGCCTGGCTAACTTTTGTATTTTTAGTGAGACAGGGTTTCACCATATTGGCCAAGCTGGTCTCAAACTCCTGACCTTGTGATCTGCCCACCACGGCCTCCCAAAGTGTTGGGATTACAGGCGTGAGCCACTGCACCCAGCCTATTGCTGCCTTCCTTGAAGTCTTAATTCTTCTATTCATGTATCCATTCATTTGACAAACTTCAACCAGCTATCTGCCATGGCACTGGAGATAAAAAAGATGAACAAAATACAATCTACATCGTTAGGATCACATACTTTTATTTCCACATTATATTTGAGTTTCTTCCTTCCTAAAACCATTTTTATATCTTAGTACTTATCATTATCTAGGATACAATAGTTGTTCAAAAGATATTTCCTAAACTGAGTTAAAAGGAAGAAGCTAAGGTGTAAGATGCTCATCCTAAAGATTATACCCCACGGACAATATATTGGGAGGTATCCAAAGACTTGAGTCCAAAAGGCCTTCAGGCAGTGGCTCACACACATAATCCCAGCAGTTTGGGAAGCCATGGTTGGACTTAAGGTCAGGAGTATGAGACCCACCTGGACAACACAGTGAGACCCCAAGACCCTGACTTTCCAAAAACTTCTTAACTCACTCAGGTGTGGTGGCTCATGCCTATTGTTCTAGCTACTCAGGAGGCTGAGGCAGGAGTATAACTTGAGCCCAGGAGTTAGAGACTGCAGTGGGCCATAATTGTACCACAGCCTGGGCAACAGAGTGAGACCCTGACTCTCTCTCTCTCTCTCTCTTTATTTTTTAAAGTCCTTCATGTGCTAGGGATTCTTTTAGTCTTCAAATTAAATCACATTTCTTTAGTTTATTAACTCAGGAAGTATTTATTGAGATTTTGTGCTATGCCAAGCTTTGTGTTAGAAATTGAGGAAGAGATTACTCCCTCTCTCTCTTTCTTTATAATATAGAGAGTTATCACACACATATATACTAAATATATACTATCTATAGTATATATACACATATATACTATGTACACTATATATACACATATACACCCTATATATGCACACATATACACATATAGATATGTGTCTATACAGATATATAGAAATATGTCTGCATGCAAGTTATAGATTTTCCATGAAATAATACTTGATATTACTACATAAATACATATACATCCTTATACATGTATGAAGACACATATATCCTTACTTATATATGTGTATATATAGTAATGTTACAATATATGTATGGAAATATATGAATATGTAGTAATGTCAACCATGGTATACTAATGGGTGTATATATATATATATCTTTATATATGTATATTCTTATTTATATATGTGTATATATAGTAATGTTAGAGTATATACAAGGATATATATATGTATATGTTGTAATGTCAAGCCTAGTATACTAATATATGTATGGATGTATACGTGTTTACATATTACTATAGAGTATTATTGTTATTGCATGGAAAATCCATAGTTTGTCCTGCCCCTAGGCACTAGAGCTACGGCAGGAGTCTATTCTGTTATAAGTAAAGACCTCAGTCCTCTTCCTCTCCCACTAGACCACACACTGTGAAGGACTGTGCCTTCCTTCATATCGTCACCCCAGCATAATGTTGGGAATAGTAGGTGTCCGCTAAGATCTGAATAAATGCATTTTACTGACATTATTTTGAATGCCTAAGTCCAGTTAAGATACTTGCTTATGTCTTATAAAAAGAACCCAGTTGTTTTTTCTTGAAATGGCACATGTTAAAGCGGAATTCATTTTGGATTGGGCAGGCCTAAATCTTTAGATTTGTTTTTACATTTTTGAAAAATTTCAGGATTTTCTAGTAACTAAAAGTCTTTTCACTACGTATGGCCCTAGAATTAAGAGTAAAAAGATCATTAGAAAGTTTCTCTTGTATAAGCGAAATGTAAATAGGCTCATTGTAGAGAGAAGCATAGCTTTGGGCTTGTCCATGTCATGGAGTTTACTTGTCTCTATAATTAAATTACACTGACCATATATATATAGTAATGTGTGTATGTGTGTATGTATATATATAGGCTTTATATAATGAGGTTTTATATATAAAGCTTCATTATTATTATATATACAAGTATCATTATACACATATGTATGATTGTGTGTGTGTGTGTGTGTATGTATAAAGCCTCATTATCAAGAGATGTAGCAAGAACACTTGATATAAGACTGAGCTAACTAAAACAAAAGGAGCCAACTGCTTAACTAGGCAAATAATTTTGAAAATTTCCTTCCAAACCACTAAAAGGGGACCCAAGACTCCATAACCAGAAATTCTGATGTTGTATTGCTTGTGATAATCAGAATAAGACTAGATCTCAAATGTATGCTGTAGAGAAAGGGTCCTCAACTCCCAGGGCAATAGACCCATACTGTTCTGTGGCCTGTCAGGAACTGGGCCTCACAGCAAGAGGTGGGCCGTGGGTGGGTGAGCATTACCACCTGCGCTCCACGCCTCTGCTCAGATCAGTGGGGGCACTGGATTCTCGTAGGAGCATGAACCCTATTGTGAACTGAGGATCTAGGTTACCCGCTATTTATAAGAATTTAGGTGAAGCAGGAAAGCCACCTCCGCGGAGACTCTGGTCACAGTCCTTGCCCCTCCTTCCCTCTCCCTCCCCTCAGGGGACCACCAGGTGCCACACAGTGAATGCAAAAAATGGGAAAGAAACAGAATGACAAGAGTAAAAATATTGAAGAAGAATTTGTGGTGGAAAAAGTACTAGAGCGGCGTGTAGCAAATGGGAAAGTGGAATATTTCCTGAAGTGGAAGGGATTTTCAGAAGCTGACAATACTTGGGAACCTGAAGAAAATTTAGATTCTCCAGAGTTGATTGAAGCATTTCTTAACGCTCAAAAAGCTGGCAAAGAAAAAGATGGTACAAAAAGAAAATCTTTATCTGACAGTGAATCTGATGACAGCAAATCAAAGAAGAGACGCTGCTGACAAACCAAGAGGATTTGCCAAGACAAATCAGGTTTGTCTTGATCCTGAAAGAATAATTGGTGCCACAGACAGCAGTGAAGAACTGATGTTTCTCCTGAAATGGAAAGATTCGGGTGAGGCTGACTTGGTGCTGGCAAAAGAGGCAAATATGAAGTGTCCTCAAATTGTAATTGCTTTTTATGAAGAGAGACTAACTTGACGTTTTTGTCCAGAAGATGAAGCTCAGTAATTGTTCACATGGTTTTATATATATATGTATATTTATATATCATATATAATATATATTCATATATATTATATATATATACACACACACACATATCTATATAATCAAATTATATATATATATATATAATTTGAGTCTTGGTTTTTTATTTACTTGAGTGTTGAAATAACTACATCTTAATGAAAATCAAGTTTGATATGTTCATTTTGAAAGTAGCACTGAAAGAATTGTTGGGGGGTTTTCTGCATCCATAGCACTGATTACTTTGAACAAATAAATAAAAGCTTTCTGTAGTTGCTTCCTTTATCAGAAAAGAAAAAAAAAAGAATCTAGTGCTCGATGATCTGAGGTAAAATCCCACAACCATCCCCTCCCCAACCCCCACTTCCATGGAAAAATTGTCTTCCACGAAACTAGTCCCTGGTGCCAAAAAGGTTGGGAGCCACTGCTATAGAGGGTCCGAAAAGGCAGCAAATATTTATATCAAAAGAAAACGACTTTGCCCATGCAGGAGTAGAGAGTGCTTAAAATATTGCCTCATTTTAAGTCTGAAATCATTTGTTTGGGGTAGTACTTCTAGGCTTCATCTTTTTTGCCAGAACAATGTCCAAAACCCTCAGCAAGATTGAGCTAATGGGCCACACGTGGTGGCTCATGCCTAGCACTTTGGGAGGTCGCTTGAGGCCAGGCGTTCGAGACTAGCCTGGCCAACATGGTGAAACCCCGTCGCTACCAAAATTACAAAAACAAATTTATCTGGGCATGGCAGCACACACCTATAATCGGGAGGCTGAGGCAGGAGAATCACTTGAATCTGGGAGACAGAGGCTGCAGTGAGCCAAGATTGCACCACTGCATACCAGCCTGGGCAACAGATCAAGACTACATCTCCAAAAAAAAAATAAAAAAGTTGAGCTAATGAGTGTGAAAGTACTTTGCAAATTTAGTTAGCCCTATCTCTCTTGTGCTTTGAGATTCTGACATTGTATCCCGTGGTTAATAATAACTAGATAGCTCTGGTAATTCAAAGCAACATAAAACATGGTTATTAACTAAAATGTGTCCGGACAAAAAATGCATTTTCTAAAGGACAGCAAATACACGTATATCTCTCTTGGAGTGTTTCAAGTAGAGGCTGCCTTTGAGTTGCCTATTAATGAGGCCATCTATGACCCCTTAGGTATGGATGTTCAGTTGTTATAATGTTTCTAAAGGCACTCTATTAAAAAGGCCAAAAACTAACTACACAACAGATGGGCAAGTGCCCATTGTGGGCCTGCCCTGTCAGTGCACTCTCCTGCAGCTGCAGTTGGACTTGCTCCTGTGACGATTCCTGGGCTGGCGGTGGTCAGCAAAGTACTTAGGTAGGACGTGGAAGCTGCTAAGGTGCTGCAGCAATGCTCTAGCCTCTACCCTTGTGTCTGGGTGTGAGAGGGTATGGCACAGACAGCTGAAAGCCTAGGAAGACAGGAGGAGTCTAGGATATTTCATCTGCAGCTGTCCTTATCAGGGTGAACTTTATTTGTTTGCTGTGAGAGTAAGCTGAAAGCAGCAGTTCTATCAGATTATTTTTTAGAGACAAAGTACACCATAGAAAGGAAGTGCTCAGGATGTGCTTGCTGATGTATTGCTTGCTTTATAAAGCTACGTATTAAGAGAGATAAAATATAGTAAAATAATGGCCTAAACAATGTTAAAACAGGTAGGTAGAAATAGGACTTTCTCTTTCTCATTTCTGAAGTGTATATAGAGTTCTCTTGTTCTCTCTATAGCATTCAGATACCCACTGGGAAGAAAACAAAAACAAACCCGGAAACCATCATAGGTATTTCACAGTGAGAGAGTTTGTTACAAGGAATTGGTTTCACCAATATTGAGAAAGCTGAGAAGGCAAATAAGCAAGGAGAAACAACGCAGTGCTTAGCAATACAATAGCAGCAAGCTGCTACCACCTTAGGGCTGGAAGGAAGCCGGAGTTGGGGGGTCTGCTAAGCCAGAGCTGTTCGGCAGGAGTTACCTTAGTCAGTACTTCCGGTAGCAACTGGAGCCAGAGGTTTAATTTCCTTAATGGGTAAAGCAGAGGTCTTAGTACACTGTTACCTTGGCTAGGAAATATCCTTCTGAGAGAGTTTCCAGGTTACCTCTGTCTCTATCTGGATGTTCTTGATAGAGACAGGACCCAGTTATAGTTTCTCCACTTGGCTAGATGATGTTATAGCTGACTGTCTTTCACAAATAAATGCTAGATAATTACTTAATCTTTAGCAGTAAGCCTGTTCTCACATCTAATTAGACATGAGTGAAAAATAAAAGACACACAGGCATGTACTCTATAGATTAAAGCCTGAAACTTTGCCTTTTTCTATTCAGAGAGTCCATCACTTGAGTACAACACATTTTTGTTAAGTATACTCACCTTACTCTGACCAAACATTGAATTGATTCCATCTTACTGTATGTTTGTATCTTTCAACCCATTTCTCTTTATCTTCTCCTCTCCCTGCTACTCACCTTCCCAGTCTGTTACCTATTATTTCAGTCCCTACCTCCAGGCTAGCAGATTTTTAGCTCCCACGTGTAAGTGTGAACCTGTGATATTTTTCTTTTTGTACCTGGTTTATTTCACTTAAGACAATGACCTCCAGTTCCATCTGTGTTGCTGCAAATGACACAATTTTATTCCTTTTATGGTTGAATAGTATTCCATTGTGTATATACATATGCCACATTTACTTTATCCATTCATCCATTGATGAACACTTAGGTTGATTCTATATCTTTACTATTGTGAATAGTGCTGCTATAAACGTGCAGGTGCAGGTATCCCTTTGATTTTTTTTTTTTTTTTTTTTGAGACAGAGTCTCACTTTGTCACCCAGGCTGGAATTCAGTGACGCGATCCTGACTCACTGAAACCTCTGCCTCTGGGGTTCAAGCAATTCTCATGTCTCAGCCACCCAAGTAGCTGGGATTACAGGCATATGCCACCATGCCTGGCTAATTTTTTTGTATTTTTAGTAGAGATGGGGTTTCACCAGGTTGGCCAGGCTGGCCTCAAACTCCTAGCTTCAAGTGACACGCTTATCTCAGCCTCCCAAGTGCTGGGATTACAGGTGTGAGCCACTGCATATGGGTAATATATTAATTTTTATTGTGTGCTTACTATGTACCAATCTCTGTTCTAAATACTTTTGAATAAATTTATCCAATCCAGACAGTAATTCCATGTGATAAATTCTATTGTAGAATCCGTTTTACAGATTAGGAAACTGAGTCAGAGAGGTTAAACAGTTTGCCCAGGGTTACAAAACCAGCGAATGGTAGAGATTTTAGGAGCCCAACTCCAGTTAATGGCCTTAGATCTCACGCTAGATTCCTCTCCACAGTTAAAGCAATCAGATGTGACTAATTCACACTTATATGTGAGTGATTGATAGTCATTAACCTTCCTCAGGAATTTGCACTTGTATTTTTTAAATTATTCTTTCTTTTTTCTTTTGATAATTTTGTTTTGATTTTTTTAACATTTTAAAATTATTCTTTTTTTATAGAAGTTTGGCCCTTTGAAATGATGTCTGTGAACCAGAGGAATCTCAACCAAAGCATTTTTATGAAGAGCCTACTGTGTACTGGCCTTATGCTAGGTAACGGGCATCCAAAGATGAACAAATCACAAGTCTGATTGCTGCTTTGGTTATAGGCACAGGTCTTTGGTCATAATTGTGTTTCAATCTCAGTTCTGCCATTTACAAGCAACCTATGTAACTTACATGGACTTTTTCTTCCCCCTGCAAAATGGGATAAAACAATAACTTTTGTGGGTGGATTTGATGAAATAATGTCTGTAAAGTATTTAGCAAGCAAGCCAGCACACAGGAAATACTCAATATATGGTAGCTATTATTTTGAACTTTCTTCCTGCACCATGCAAACAGCAATTACAAAGTAGTCTATCAGTGAAAAGCTACGGTATGCTAGGGTGCTCTTCAAACTGGGCCTTACAGAGTTTTGAGTCACAGGCAGCCACAGGCATGCCTCAGTGGCACGGGGTGGGTGTGGGGTATGGAGAGGGGAAATGACACCCCACTGTTCCTGCCACCTCTGCTTTCCTTTCAACAAAAATAGCTCCAGTTTTTTCCTGTGTGTTTGTTAATATTGGTCTTTCCCGTCATGTCTCATTCAAGAATGGATTGTGACTAAAATCACCCTTGAGACTGAGAATCCTAAATTCAACTTTCTCATCATTTCTCTGAAGGTCCTTGGGTAAGTAAGTCTCTTACCTTCATTGACTTCACTTTCCTCTTATGAGATGTGGGAATTTATTTCCTTTGACTTATGATTATTGTTCCTTCCAGGTATAAAATTTTGCAAATTTTGGGGTATGTGGGGGAAAAAGATATGTGGATATACTACCCCAAGTTAACGCCGTCTCTGTCCCTGAGACACCTCCCCCAAGTCAAACATGTTTGCTGGTGTGTTGATTTGTTTATTTGCGCCATTTTTCTCCACATCTGATCTCAGAGACTCCCAGAAGCTTCCTGGCTATCCACAATAGCTTTGAAGACAGTGTGGGAGCCCAGTAGGGTTCTGAGATGTAGGTTCTGGCAGGCATCCTACACATTGGTCAACTCGAATGCAAGTAATTTTAGATGGAGAGCAGCTTTCTGCAATCAGAATTACCTCACTAAGGTCCTCTCCAGACCAGCTGTAGAGTTCATTATAACCCATGAGTTCAAAGTAAAGGGACACTAGCAGTTACAGCTGAAACTTGACAACTTACCCTGCAGTGAAAAATTCATGTATGACTTTCAACTCCTCCAAAACTTAACTACTAATAGCCTACTGTTGAGCAGTCCTACCTATAACATAAAAAGTCGGTTGACACATTTTTTGGGTTATATGTCTTATATACTGCATTCTTACAATAAAGTAAGCTAGAGAAAAGAAAATATTCTTAAGAAGATCATAAGAAAGAGAAAATATATTTACTATGTATTAAGTGTCAAGTGGATCATCATAAAGGCCTTTATTCTCATCATTTTCATGTTGAGTGGGCTGAGGAGGAGGAGAAAGAGGAAGGTTGTTCTTGTCGAGGGCGGCAGAGGTGGAAGAAAACCTGAGTATAAACATGCAGTTTAAACCTACCTTGTTCAAAGGTCAACTGCATTTTTAAAAATTGTAACAAAAACATGTAACATAAAATTTATCATCTTGACCATTTTAAATGTACAATTTAGTAGTGTAAAGTATATTCACATCATTGTGCAATAGATCTCTAGAGCTTTTTCATTTTGCAAAACTGAAACAATACTCACTGATCACCAACTGTCCATTTCCCCCTCTCCCAGCCTGTGACAACCATCATTCATTCTCTGTTTCTCAATGTTCATCCATACGCAGCATAGAACAGAATTTCCTTCTTTTTTAAGGCTGAATAATGTGCTATTATGTGTATATACCACATTTTCTTTATCCACTCACCTGTTGATGGATATTTGGGTTGTTTCCACATCTTGGCTATTGTCAATAGTGCTGCTATGAACATGGGTGTGCAAATATCTCTTTGAGATCCAGCTTTGCATTGTTTTGAATATATACCTGATGTGGGATTGCTGGATCACGTGATAATCCTATTGCATTTATTCTCAGTGCTCTTCTGCCACAGGCTGCAGAGGAAACTGAGGAAAAATTCACAGGTCACATTTGAGAACTTTCGTGCTGCTCAGAACTTCCTGGTTTTATTCCATCCAAGCCTATCAGGAAATGGCTGCTCTGAGAAGAAGCAGGAGTTAATTCCAGTCTGGAGAATGCCTGTTCTTTTGAAATCCCCAGCATGCTACATGTGATGTGGGCTTATAAGAACCACATGCTTTCTCATGCTCTTTTGGCTCAACCTCAGAGGCATTCTAGAGTTGGCCCGTGCAGCTAGAGACCACAAGAATGTCAATGATGCAATTTAAAATATACTGGTTCTCACTCCACTGGTCTGTAAATTAAATAATTCGCACAAAAATCCCTGCAGTCTCACGTCCCTTATCAGTGGAAATCATTGAGGTTTCAGCGATTTAGAAAATATTCAAGCATAGCTTCTTGAACACCAAGTAGCAGCATTATATGGAGTTGATTTTGTTTAACAGTTTATTCACAACAATTAATAATGGAACCACTAGGTACCATGGTGACAGAAATGAAGGTAGATGGATGGGAGTTACAGAAAGACAATGGGTCCCCTGTCTTTAATGTTAATTAGTTGGTCCCTGCCATATATTCCATCTGTTCACATACCGTGACCTCAACATACATGCTGCATGAAGAAAAAAAACACCCAAATTATACATTAAACAATTATTAAGTTGGAAGTTTTAAAAATTGACCTAGGAGGTTGATATTTATAAAATATTTTTCCTGCCTTTTGAAAATTAAATGAAAATATAAAATTTACCATTAAGGAGAGGATATTTCAATTTCTTCACTGCTATCTAACTACCGTTTGTACCTTATAGGAGAATCAGTTATGGACGGTTACCAGTCAGTTATTAGTCAATCAGATATGTTGATCCCTGATTTGCTCCAGGCACCACTGTGAGTTTAGACAGTCCTGGAATTGAAGACTGTGACTGAAGGCAGTCCTGGATGTCAATTTCTTCAGACACTAGTGGTGTTTCTTGTAATTGTCAAAGCTGTGAACCAATCAAAGCACCTGAATTGAGTTAGGTGACTGTATAGGGTGTAGGTCTCAAGACAGACTTTTACCTCTCTAAAGTTAAGGTCTTGCAATTCAGAACTTAAATATAGTTCCAGTTTGGGTAAGTAACTAAGTCCAAAGGAGGAGAGGACTTAGAAGTTTGTAAGTATGAGTTTCAACAATTTTTATACAGAAAAACTGGCCAAGAGGGAAAATGAGAAACACAAATATTTATCTCAAGAAAACAAGATAAATAATCAAACAACAATAAAACAGAAAAATTTTGGAAAGGGAAACCTTTCATAATGAAAGTTTTCTCTATTTCTATTTGCAAACCCCAAATAACTATTTCATGCTGATTGTGGAAGAGTTCAGCGAAAATGTGTGACTTCTTTTCATGGAGAAGACAGACTTGAGTGGCTATTGCCCCTCCAATGGGAAAGCTGTGTAGGGTTTGCTGCTTTCCTTGTACTGGAGGTTAGGCCTAATCGAATAAATGTATAACTGAGTTGCATGTGTGTGGTGGCAGAGAGAGAAAAAGAGAAAGAGAGAGCAAGAGAGCAAGAGCCAGAGAGAGAGGGAGAGAGAGAGAGATCCTTCAATGACTGGAGAGCTGAGAAAATGGTTGAACCAGCGGTGCAGATCCCCTCAAAACAGAAGATGTAAGGAGAGTTGTGCTGTTACTACCTGGGGCGATCGTTTTGAAAAAAATATGTGTCTATATATCAGAAGAGCATAGAAGTTAGTACACAGACTCTGCAACAAGACTGCTGGAGTGTAGATCCTGGGTCCACCACCATGGGCTTTGAGACAAGCAACTCATCATCCAGGGCCTCAGTTTCCCCTAAAATAGGCAAAATAACATTCTTGTATTCCTTCAGGTTGTTGGGAGGATTAAATGGGTTTCTATATGAGACACTCCTAGAACAGGAGCAGGCACATGTATGCAGTGTGAACTATTTGTGCTAGTGGCAAAGGGAGTGCTCTGCTGAGCAACCTACAGAGTGGATCTGAAACATACATAAAATTTGCCATGAGTTTTTAAGAGCCTGGTTCGTGGGCTTCTTGTTTAAAACTTCAGTAAGGCTGTTACTTCATTATGTCGCTTAAGTCTGAAGTCGTCTGGGTCTTGTCTTGCCAGGGCCTTATAAAGACCAGAAGACAAAAGACAAAAATGGAATTTGACTGAAAATTTTCATACTAAAAGACTAAATATTCAGAAACAAGGTTTTCAAAGATTTCCTCTAAACACACTATCTTGGGTTATTCAGAATGAACACATATTTATGGGATCACGGGTACAGGATTTGCCTGCAGTGTTAAATAAAACCACATTTTGGGTTTTTAAAGTCATAGTCTGGTTAGAATGATCACTGTCCTACATGAAGAAATGAAAGAAAAGTATCACATGGGAAAGGAACATTTTAGGGGACACACCTTAGAGGTATACAGTGGCTCATTATTTCCTAAGTCTCAGGCAAGGGTTCTGAACCTGGGTCTACTGAGTTTCAAAGCTGATAAATCCCTCTGAAAATGAAGGTGACATGTTAGACATGTGTGTTTTTCTGCAGTTAGGGTTCTCAGGCTTGGTATAATCATAAGTATCTGTCACTGAAATTGCCAAGATCCATTGGACTAATAACATATTCAAAGACTAAGGGAGAGGAACAAATGTAGTTTCTTTTTACACATTTTTTCGTGTTATATATAACCATGGGTACCTCCAAGCGCTCTATTTCAATTCCCAGGTGATTTTCCAGCTAAAATGCATTAGCGCCACCCAGGTGCGGGCAAAATTTTTATCTTCTCATGGTTTCCCCACAGCATTTATCTGAGTCCCAAACCAAATAATTCTGCCTATATATCATGTGAATAACACAAGGAAGTTTATTTTTAGGGGAAAAATGTCTTATCATTCATAATAATCTAATATTTCTGAAATGATTATTGATACAGAATACAATACCAGAAGGTTAGAACAAAGCATACATATTTTTACTGGAAGAAACTGACTTCCACCTAGTGCCTGTGAAGCAGCAGAAGTGAAATTGATGTCTTCTTGCATTGTTGCTGCTGTTTACGGCAACCTCACCAATGCCGCCGTCTCCTAAGGAAGGGCTCTCCTGGAACAAAGCTGCCTCTTGTCTGCCTGTTCGACCAGTATCTGTGACACTAATATTCTGATTAACTATTGCCACTCTCATTATCTTTGTCAAAAAGCAATGTGCTCGTGGATGCAGCCACCTAGCCACGAGGACAGATCTGCATAGCCACACACAAAAACATACACACATACATGCACATAAAGTCTAGACATATCAACTCTGCAACAGCCCCTCTCTCCCACTGGTATACAGAATGCAGTCCCGGTCTTTTGGGGACTTGTTGGAGGATAAACAGTAAGCCCATAAATGTGTGGCCCAAATTCATTAGCGGGGCATTCAAGGCTCTCCAGGCGCCACATCCCTCTTCCCTCTATTCCCTTCATTTCTTCTTTCTGCACACTGCTCCTTCTCCTTCCTGTCCCCACCCCATGCCTTCTCCTCTAGGCATTGAGACGGCCTCTCGCTGTCATGCCAAACATACCCCACACCTCACCTCTGTGCTTCCTCTGCCTGAAATTCCCTTCATACTTATCAAATCTCTTTCATACCTTCCGCTGCCATCAAAATCCTATAAGGCCCATATCAATCACTCCTCATTCACCAACACTCCATGGCACAAGCAATGTCTTTTTTTTGCTGGATGTTTTATGCATTCCTTTTTTTATATAACTTATAGAACTTTGTCTCCACCTTTGGACATTTCATCCCACTGACTCCCCTGCTCCTGTGCCTCCTACAGGCTCTGCCTTATTCCTCTGCTGAGCATAGAGGGTCCTCAGTAAATGCTGGGCACATGAACTAAGTTGAATGTTAGGATTCGAAAAATAGAAAATACTCCAATTAATAATAAGATCATTTTTAATGTAATTTTTCTCTAGATTCATGAGCATATTTTCTTCTAGTCCTTGAGAGAATGAACAATGGGAATGCATTGTTCGTAGGTATGTACTATATCAGATATGCATGGAACACCGGCATTTTTGCCATTCTCTTTCAACGTGGGGGCTTAAATTTTCCTTTGCACCAGGCCATTGCCATCTAAAACCTGTAGGATTTGGGGACCAGATGAGTCCTTGTATGACCATCTGATGCTAAGTATTTATTTTATTAACAAACAGAGGCCACAAAGAATGCGGCCAATTGGAAACAGAGTTTGGTTTCTTAACTTCTCTCCTTCACGGTAGGGATTTTGTCTCTTTCATTGTAGCATTTGGCATAGAGCCCATATCCAACAAGTGTTTCAAAATATTTTCTTCCTACTCTTTCATATTATCTTCATTCGGTAATGAGGGTTTGTAGTTTTTCCTCACTTCTTTCCTTCCGTCCTTTCTTGGGAGCTATTGTGTTGACTTTTTTATTTTTTTATTTTTATTTTTTTTGCTATTGTTGCGACATTGGAATATGAGATGACACCCAGACAGTGCCAAGGCCGAGGAGTGTATGAAGCATGGCTTCTAATTTGTGAGCTCACACTGCCCTCTCCTGGTCCCTAGGCAGATCTTAAAACTTCACTCTGCAGCACAAAACGCATTCCAACAGGCAGAGGATGAATGACAATAAATTGGACACAAAATCCTTCCAATATTAATAATCTCATCATTTCAAATATTAAAAAATATTCAACTCTACTCTCTATGCTTTTAGTAATTCCAAGCAATTGAAAATATCTATAAAATTCAAAATTCTTAGCATTCTTTCCATTTTATTTATTTGTTATTTTTGGTGTTAAAGCTTGTTATAATATCTTGAATTAAAGATGGTCCTGGGCCAGGCGCGGTGGCACACACCTGTAATCCCAGAACTTTGGGAGGGCGAGGCAGACAACTCATGAGGTCAGGGGTTCAAGACCAGCCTGGCCAACATGGTGAAATCCTATCTCTAATAAAAATACAAAAAATTAGCTGGGCATAGTGGCAGGCGCCTGTAATCCCAGCTACTCGGGAGGCTTAGACAGGAGAATCTCCTGAATCCAGGAGCCAGAGGTTACAGTGAGCTGAGATCGTGCCACTGCACTCCAGCCTGGGTGACGGAGTGAGACTCTGTCTCAAAAAAAATAAATAAAATTTTTAAAAAAAGGTGATCCTGAAATTTTAGTAAGATGTTTTTGCCTACTTTCTAGTTTCACTTAAGGATTTTGGTGGTGGTTTTTTTTTGTTAGCAAATGATGTGGAATCACATCCAGGGTATGCTACTCATTAATTAGGCAATCAGGGTCTAGGACATGTCATTTCAACGCTCAGCTTTAGTTCCTCCATCCAGATGTGGATATAGAAATACCTACCCTATCTGCCTCACTAGAAATGATGGAAAGATCAAATGAAATATTATACGTGAAGGCATTTGGAAAACTAAGTTGCCATACTCATATGAACTATGATGATTGTTTCTAGATTTAAAAAGAGACAACAATAAAAGATACTAGGTGTTATAATGCCAGGTGAAGTGCAATTTTATTTAAAAGACTTCATTTTTAAACAATAAAAAATTTTAAAGATATATCAATCTAGAAAATATTATTTGTTTCCTTCCCAAAAACTTCTTAGAATAATACAGAAAATGACAATTTCCTGAGGAATTTTGTTGTATAATATTAACAAAGGACAGAATATTTGACTTAAAATCCAGAGAGCCCTATAATTCTGTGTTTTTAAAGCATAGGAATAATGTATCTAATAACAGTATATAGTCTTTAAATAGGTCTTATATCTTTAAAATAAAAATAATAAAACCTCTATTAATATAAAAATTAATAAAAATTAACAAAATTAAACAAAAATTTACTCAAGATGGATTAAAGACTGAAATTTTAAACACAAACTATAAAAATTCTAGAAGAAAATCTAGGCAATACCATTCAGGACATAGGCACAGATAAAGATTTCATGATGAAAACGCCAAAAGCAATTGCAACAAAAGCAAAATTGACTAATGAGATCTAAATAAACTAAAGAGCTTCTGCACAGCAACAGAAATTATCATGAGAGTGAACAGACAATGTACAGAATAGGAGAAAATTTTTGCAATCAATTCATCTGACAAAGGTCTAATATCCTGAGCCTACAAGGAACTTAAACAAATTTACAATCTCAACAAAAAGTGGGCAAAGAACATGAACAGACACTTCTCAAAAGAAGACATTCATGCATCCAACAAACATGAAAAACGTTCAACATCACTGAGCATTAGAGAAATGCAAATCAAAACCAAAATGAGAATGGCGCCAGTCAGAATTGTGATTATAAAAAAAAAATTCAGGAACAACAGATGCTGGCGAGGTTGTGGAGAAAAAGAAAAAGGAACAATTTTACGTTGTTGGTGGGAGTGTAAATTAGTTCAACTATTGTGGAAGAGACTGTGGTGATTTCTCAAAGACCTGGAACCAGAAACATCGTTTAACCCAGCAATCCCATTACTGGGTATATACTTCACCCAAAGTACACTTCACCTAAAGGAATATAAATATAATGAAGTGTACTGGTACACTTCACCAAAAGGAATATAAATAATTCTGTTATAAAGATACATGCACATGTATGTTCCTTGCAGCACTGTTTGCAATAGTAAAAACATGGAATCAACCCAAATGTCCATCAATGATAGACTGGAGAAAGAAAATATGGTACATATTCCCTCTCCTTTCTTGGCCTGGGTGTTTCCTGTCACTTTTCTGTTGAATTTTAGTGTTCTATCCGAGGCGATCTATTCGAAGTATGGTTATCTCCTTGCTGTTTTGACTCTTCTTTGTAAAGGAGGTGAGTACTGAATGCCTCTAGTCAGCCATCTGGAAGCTCCCTACATTTATCTTTTCTTTGTATTGGGAACATTAGCATTCTCTTTAGCTATTTTGAAATATTCAATAAATTAGTGTTGACTATAATTTTCCTCCTGTACTATCAAATACTAGAACTTATTTCTTTCATCTAACTGTATTTTGATACACCTTAGCCAATCTCTCTTTATTCCCCCCTCCCCTTCCCAGCCTCTGGTCATCACCATTCTACTTTCTACCTCCAAAAAATCCACTCTTTCAGCTCCTACTTATGAGTAAAAACATACAATATTTGTCTTTCTGTACCTGGCTTAGTTCCTTTACCATAAAATGACTTTCAGTTCCAGCCATGTTGGTGGGAAAGTGGCCAGCACGTGGAAGATACCAGCGGTGGTTTTTGGAGCTGTGGTATGGCCTCCAGAGAAACACGCCGTACTTGGTTGGTCTTTTCCATGTTCTATCGGAAGCGATGCTTATGTTCTGTTAGAAACATCACGGAAGGACTGTCAATGGGTCTGTTTCCTTTCTCATTAGGGGAATAGTGTGTGTGTGTGTGTGTGTGTGTGTGTGTGTGTGTGTGTGTGTGTG